>NW_022900947.1:40714095-40721015 GCF_012274545.1 Fukomys damarensis | reverse complement strand
TTTTTTTTTTTTTTTTTTTTTTTTTTTGTATCGGGGATCGAAGTCAGGCCCTTATGCTTACAAGATGGGGCAAAACCACTGAGCTAAATCCCCAGCTGAAGTGCTGTCTCTTCTTGATAACCTTTAAGCCCTGCTGTTAGATTCCTGCTTGCTAGTGACCATTTAAACAGCCTTTCTCTAATGAGGAAAACTCCCACAAGAAAGTTCCTCTTTATGAATTCAGCCTCAGCACTATGGTACTCAGAATCCAAATTCCTAGCCAACCATGCTTTAGGAATGTGAGCCATATTTGAAAACCATCCAACTGTCTATACCGGACTCTACCTATGCTTGTAGTGTCTATCTTTGCTGATGCAGATGACAGCCGGCAGCCAGCTTCCAGGAATGGCAGGGGCGAAAAAGATAAGTTCTAGGGCCAGGAATTTAGCTCAGTGGTTCTGCGCATGCCTGGCAAGCTCAAGACCCCAAGTGTGATTCCCGTACCAAAACTAAATTAATTAAAAAATAAGCTATTAAAAAAAAAAGATACATTCTTGGCTCAGAAGTAGCACTGGGATGGGACCGTAGGAGTTGTGGTAAGGTCAAATTCCTTTCATTTCCTATTTGGTAGCAGAAACAACTGCAAATGTAGCTACATGACCAAGTCAGTTCTGCTATTGCGGTGGGAGCTGAGGCACTGCTCTGAAAGAGTAGGCTGGAGAGCATTCCCCAAAATTCTGTGGGGAAATGCTAATAAGAATGCTCTTGTAATAAAGCACATATCTGCTTACACTAGGCAGAATGGTTTCCCTTGTTTGAAAATAGGAATGCTGCCTGATAAACATAAGGCACGTGCTCCACAAGAACAGGGTCTATGTCTTTCACTCACCATTACATCCCCAGCACATCATACGGTACCTCACACAAAATAGATGGTCAGTAAATCATGGAGAGAATGCGGCTAGGGACATATCATTATTCTGCTCATAGTCCGTGAAGGAAAAAAAAAAAAGAATGATTACACACAATCTCATCACCAGAGATAATGAATATTCAACATTTGTGACTCTATACTCAGATTTTCTTCTCCATAAGTAGAAATATAAAGAGACATTTTATATATATATTTATTTAGGGAGAGATAACACATTTTCAGTCAAATGTGATTGTAAGATACATATTGTTTGTAATCTATGCTTACTTTCAGAATCTGCGATACACGAGAGACATTATTCCATGTCAACACATCTTCCTTCATCCTTCCTCATCCTTCTCTTTTTTGAAGGGGGTACCAAGGATCCCTGTGCTTGTGAGGCAGGCACCAGAACCACTGAGCTAAATCCCCGGGCCCGACCTTGTCATCATTCTTAATGGCTAATAATTGCAGGGATCCCATTGTTTGTATGAACCATAATAAAAAATTTCTCATCTTTGGACTTTAAAGTTAGCTCCAGTGAGGTGTGTGTGTGATCATATGTAGGCATTATATGTGCAATATATTTATGTACATATTATGTTTTTATGCAGCATTATATATTGATTACGTACAATTTTATAATAAGAAGGCTACTTGATTGGAACCTTCTTTTACTTTCTATTTTTCCCCAGGAAATTCATACACCATTTACTCTAAATCCCTGGAACAAAGCCAACAAAAGATAAAAGTATGCCACATTTTCCACGTGATCTATTAAAGGTTTGGGGGATTTGATTGTTTGTTTGTATGCTTGCGTGTGCTT
The DNA here is from genome assembly GCF_012274545.1 of Fukomys damarensis. Taxonomy (NCBI): domain Eukaryota; kingdom Metazoa; phylum Chordata; class Mammalia; order Rodentia; family Bathyergidae; genus Fukomys; species Fukomys damarensis. Next base: position 40,719,297 of record NW_022900947.1, on the reverse strand, counting down.
ATTTATTTACTCTGCTACATTTGTGAGAACAAAATTCATTACACTTTCAGTCTGGCTTTTTACATTATGTTTTCAGGGCCAAACAAGAAGTTTTCTCAGGTGAGTTTGTAAAAAGCTGCCTTACATTTGCACATGGTGACGTATCCTAGGTAATTAAGTGTAATGATCCATGCACTATGAGAGAACCCTGAATTGATGAATAAGATCTGGCAAAGAAGAAACGTCTTCAGCTACTGAGAACTGGGTTTGATAAGTAAGCACTGCAAATTTCCTATTTGGTGGATAACAGAAAATCTCAACTGGTATTGAAAATTTCCCTCCAGGGTAGGTGAGAAGAAACCATGCTCTCAGTGATTAGTAAACATGTGTTTCCAGTTCGGGGTATCTTGCAATTAATTTTCCCTTTTGTCAAAGGGATAGCTTTTCTAGTCCCTCCCCAGGAATTTATCATCCTCGCAAAGATGCCTCGGTATAAATAATAGAATAATTGTAAAAATGAACAAATGTACTCCTCTGCATTGGAGTGGTTGCCATGGCAATGAGTGAACCACCAGTGCAAACTTCCTATGAGCCAGCCTCTCACTGTAGGACCCAACTCCCTTTCTTAACTCTGTCTTGGCAGCTGAGCCTGTGAGTCCCTCTCTGCATGGAGTTAGAGGACACTCAAACCTGTCGGAGAGGAGCTGCTCACCTTCTAAATCACAGGTCTCTCAACATCTCTCTCTGTAATCCCACTCCAATTGCACACTCAGTAAATTTCCTAATGGAGCCAGGAGAGGAGTGACCCATACCATTCCTAAGTGTTCGTTAAAAACATTGATACTAATGAACTAAGATAATTTATTTGAAACATGCACTTAAAAATCGCTCTTCTTTCTGTTTTTAGTTTAATGAACTGTTTTCCCTTAACACAACATAGGAAGCTCTCCAGTGAGTTGTCATAATGCATTACATATTGGAGGACTGGTTTCATAGTCTATCTTGATGCTAATATATATTTCTCATGCTTCTCTTCTTCCTTGTCTGTAAGTTGATTACTGTTTGCTTCCCTGTGAGTATTAATGGCCAGAAGATAAAAAGAAGTCATTGTTAACAGGATTAGCCTGACAGTCAAGGGAGGAAAATCCTTGGGAAAGCCAACAACCAATACAGTAGATGGTTGGATGCTGTCTCATACCTGCACAAGGGAATTCATGAATATCAGGACCCCAGAGCCTCTGATCCAAATCGGACTGTGATTCCTGGCCAGCTCAGAGTCCTCCTCCTTGCATCCCATTCCCATCCTTAAGGCTTGTGATAAATGTTTTCACATTTGCAAGACCCTTTCCTGGTTCCAAACAAGTGATGAATCTGCATCATCCATCTGCCAGCACCAAGGGGAAGGAGGAGCTCATTCCTCAAGTTTTTGAGAAACTTAGACCTCTTTGAATTTGTTGAAGCCCAAAGACTGTGCGCGCGCGTGCGCACACACACACACACACACACACACACACACACACACACACAGAGTTACTGGTGAGCTTTGGCTTGAGATAAGAATTGCAGAGCAAAATATATTAGTCAAGTTGAAGGGGCACAACTCCAGATCTTGCGTCCAGTTCTTTGACCTAACATAATTTCACCCACAAGGGCTGATTAAACACTTACTTTAGGCCTAAGTATTCTAACTTGGGAGAGACAACATTTTGAAATGGAAAACGAAACAAAGATACAATTCTTGTTCTGGGACATTTTAGGAGTTAATGGGGGGGGGATATGTAGGGAGACATAAATGAACAAGCAAATACTGTAGCAGCAATCCAGAAAAGTAAAGGAAAAAAGATAAATTTCACCCCCACCCACCTACCCACACACCATGCAGGAAGAGAGACAAAGAGGGAAGGCATTTTCAGGCTAGAATTAGTCACAGAAGACTTCATAGAAGCACTTCTTGGATGAAAATCCAGCTCCTGACCACAATGGGAAGAAAACTGGAAACTTTCAAAGAAGTTGGGCTTTCTGAGGTTAATAGTGTGATGATTATACTTGCTTCTTTATTAATGCTGCAGTTAATTTTTCCCACATCCGGAAATGGGAAGGAGAAAGGATCAACAGTTTATAGGAGACAAGCCACTTTTCTCCTTGCCTAAAAGTGGTGTGGTTCTATGCATTTTTCTCAGTTTTTAAAATAGTCGTGGAAAACCAGCAGTGCCAAGAAGACATTTCCCTGTCCTCGCACAGGGTGACTGAAGTCAGAACTACTCTGTTATGGGAAGAGTTCATGGAAGTGTTTCTTAGGCAGAGAGAAAAAATAACAAAGGGGGCTTTTGCAATTTAAAATATTTATATGAACAGGAATACTGTGCTACATCAATCTAATGCTTTGCTAAACTGCAAATCCGGCAGACTTCCTTGGGGCCGTGCCTCAGTAGAGCAGCTGAGCTATGGAAGATGAAGTTTACAATAAAAATGCACAACCAGCACTCGATTATCCATGTGTGAGGGTCCCAAGAACGAGGGTCCTACACACGGAATGTGTGCCTTTGGCTTTCCAAAGCAACAGGAAAGGATGTATACTTTAGATTGCATGCTCTGGATTCTATCATTTTAAAATGAGATTTTAATACAGCTGTCTGAGCTGACCCAATGATTTAGACAAATTTAATACAGGGCCGTAAAAAGAAATCATTGCATTTGGTAATTTCACTCTAAGTTTGCATATCTAAATTTCAGAAAATGACATTTAATAAACATCAAGTTTTCACAGAAATAGAAGAAAGAATGTACCTAATTTAAAGTCCTCTGAGGTGATAACTTGCTCCCAAATTATGTAGATTACAGCACTCTTAATAGCTACAGAAATAACCTAAAATATCACATGGTAACAAAGTGGGAACAGAACACCATTATATCTCGGATAATTTTATAATAAAGGTGATGGGAACACTATTGCTTAACGAGATCACTACAGATTGGGAAGAAAATTATTCCTTGGTATGGTGTGAATGCATCCATTTGTTTTGTGTTTGATTAAAAAGTGTTTGTAGATGGGGAGGGGAGGAGGGGGTGAAGGGAGGGCAGAGGTAAGGGGAAAAAAATGAGAATCAAGACTTGCCATGTAAAGGTACATGATCCCAACAATGAATGTAACTGTACTGTATCCCTAAATGTACCAATAAACTCAATAAAAAAAAAAAAAAGTGTTTGGGATTATCTGCTAATCGTTTGGAAAAGGGAAGTGGGAAACAGCCAGAAAACCATTCTGGGTTGAGGCTGCACGCAAACTTCCACCCTATTGTTCATCAGGCTCACTGTAACACCCAGCTTGCAGATTAAGTAGCTCTTGGTGAACTTCTTTCTAGCACAGCCCCGAGGAGCAGCTGGCACTACTATTCCATGAGGTACTTTTGAAAGTCTATGATTCAATTCCCTTGACTATCTATCTGTTCCTCTTCCCCTCTGAAAGGGGTGAAACCCAGAGCCTCACATATGTGAGGTAAGTGCTCAGCTGCTGAAGTCTACCCTGGCCCTTGGTATTTTAAACTGGCCATTACTTTCTTTCTATCCCTTGACTCCTCTTATCTCCCTTTCATCCACCTCAAAGACAAGTCATCCTCCCACTTTCCATTCTTTTTTGTTTTGTTTTGTTTTTTGGTACTGGGGATCAAACTTGAGACCTTGCACTTGCAAGGCAGGCAGTGGCACCACTGAGCTAAATCCCTGGTCCCCACTTTCCATTCTTGATTTCATCCCCTCCTTGATTTATCGGATCTTAGTTTGATCTCAACCATCTCTTACAGGTCAACATTAACAAAATTCTCCCTCTGCCTAGATATTTCCTTGGGACGCCAGGTCCAAACTTCTATGCTTCATATGACACATTTCCACGTAAATGACCCCTGGCTACTCAAATTCAGCACAACTACCATAAAATAATTATCTCCACTCCCAAATTGATATTCCCTGTATATTTTCTTCCTTAGAAATATTACCATCATCTATTCATTCATCCAACAAATACTTATTGAGCACTTACTACATGCCAAGCACCCTCCTACATGCTGGAGATCTAGCACCATGCAAAGCCATGCTCCCTGCCCTCGTGAAGCTCACACTGTAGTGGGGCAATTCAAGTAACACAAGCCAGAAGCCTCAGGATCTGCCCCCTCCTCTCTCTCTCTACCATTAAGGTCCTTATGGAAATGATTTTTATCTCTACTTTACATTTTACAACAGACCCATGACTGCTTCCTGTTTCCTGTCTCTTCCTACTGATCCAGCCCATCCTCTACTTGAGGACAAGAGGGATCTCTCTAAATTGCCAGGTGGCCCAAGTTTCATTGGTTTCTCATTCCCACAGAACAAGACAAATGTGCAGTGCAGCTTGAGGCAGCCTGGAATCCTCCTTCCCACTGCACATACTCTGGTTCCTCAGACCCCTATGTACTTTTCCCTAGGCCTTCCCTCTGTCTTCTGAGGAACAGGGACAGTGCCCCTCATAATCTTTATCTTTGCTGAGAAATAATCACAGTAATAGTTACTGTGTATTAAGTTTATAAAGTGCTCATTTATTTACCAGAGATTGTATTAAATAGTTTGCATATGTTATTTAAATCCCCAAAATAATTCCAGAAGGGAGATCCTGTAATTGTTACCTGAGTTTTACAACAGAAGAAGAAGATACTGAAAGATATAAAATAACTTCTTACTAGTGAAAAGTTCTTCCAAATTCCTGGCTATCTGCCTGCCCCTGAATCCATCCCTACTCCAGCTACTTGCACATATTAGAGTTCCCTTAATTTTTGCTTTCTTATATCTGCATCTTTTCTTAGAAACTGCCAATAAACAGCCCAGGAAGTAGATGAATAAATAAATTACCATCAAAATAATTATAATAAACAGGCATGTCTTGACATACTCTCTTCGGATTTCAGAACTACCTTTCTTTTGAGGTTGGTGGAAAATTTCCTTTTCAACTCTTCTTCCCTTATTTTCTTATTTTTGAGTATGCCTTGGGTGGTTGCAATGATCAGAACTCATAGAATGGAGATAAAGCTGAAGAGAGTATCTTGAAGAGAGAGGAAGAAGATGGTCTCATCTGTCCCCAAGGAGCAAAGGAGCCCCACAGGCCTCATGGCCCTCACCAATTTTGTCTCCTTGACCTGGCATCTTTCCTCATTTCAGTCTGTCTGAGTAACCATAACTATGGGGAAAAATGACCAA
>NW_022900947.1:40694468-40714062 GCF_012274545.1 Fukomys damarensis | reverse complement strand
ATATATATATATGTATGCATGTATGTATGTATGAGCTGCTCTGGAAGCTGAAGTCTCACTAATAACATTCAGATAAATAGTCTGGGAAAGTAGTCAGGGTGGGAAAAAGATTTAGCAGCTCCAGGTCATAGATTTTCTGTGGTAATCTCAAATCTAAACATTTTGTCCTGTTTCACTCACCTCAGCCCAATGTCCTATCTAAGCAGGAGGAAGAAACTCCTGGCTAGTGAGCAGGCCAGAGGGCAGGGAGTCTTCCTCCCTGTCCCTTTTAGACAGTGCAGGGAACTCTGATAGATGTGGTAGGGGGGATTCTGGCTGACTGGCTGTGGCACCATGAGGGTCCATGCTGCTGGGACAGGACTGGGCATACCTGGGGCATAGCACTGGACACTGCAGGAATTGTTGCCCCATGCCAGGGTGAGTATAATCCTGTAAAGACCAAGTTCTGTTCCTCCCTCTTGGTCTGAAAAATCAATCAAACTAAGATGGAGCTTAAAAGAATGCGCCTGTCCTTGTCACCTTGACTTAGGATGTGTGGGGAGGGTCTGTCTCGTACTAGAAAGATCTCCCTATCCTGTCTGTCTGGGTTGGAGATAAGTCTTAACTACTGTGAGAGGAGCAGGTTTCTAGGAGTGGCCTTTTCCCTGCCTCTGATCAGGAAGGGGGCATGTAGAGTTAATCTTGGCTTGCAAACAGGGGGTCAGAGATCATACAGGAAGTGTGAGAACATGTGCAAATTCTCATTTCAATTCAAATGTGCCATGCCTAAACCACCCCAGAAACTTCATGTAGGTCCCCAAGTTTATTTTAGTGACCATTCCAATGTCTCTGAGGTACGGCCTCCATCTTCCTGAAAATGTCAGCCCCAAAGCGGAAGGAATTAAACACTCAGATATTCTCAACTCAGAGCTGATTCTTACCCATGGTAAGCCCACAGACCCAGTTTAAAGAAGAAAAGAAGGAGCCTTTTGGTTTTGAAGGTGTGGGAGCAACCAAGGTAAGTAATAAGAAGGGTTCCTGAGGATGCCTTCCTCTCCATCCCTACCAACAAGTCCTGGGGCACCACTGGGCCCCGTGCCTTCCCTCTGGGCCACCTCTGAGCAGTTGTTCCAGCTTTCAGTGGGGGACATACAGGCTACAGGGGGCAAGTGGTATAGTACAGGCTCACTTGTCCTAGAGCAACGGGTCTCTACTCGAGCTGCCTCCACAGATATCTTGTCTACCTCAACCTTATCAAAGGAGTTCAAGGAAGTACAGGAGAGGCAATGAGTATGGGGACAGATAGGTGTCTTCACCGCTGCTGGAAAGGCAGGCAGGTTTGGACTGTCCTTGGATGTGAAGCGAAGCCCTATTTTCCTCAGGTGCTTTACAGGTTTCTAAGCTGTCTCCTTTCATTCTTATTTTTATATCCCCACTTTATGGAATGGGGAATTAAGGCTTTACACAGTTGAGCTCCCAGTGTTTGATAGACTTCTACAACACTATAGACCCCATTTCTCCATCTGACACTAAATGGCTCTCCTACATAGGGTGGCCTCTATCCCACCTCTATCCCACACTGAGTGTTTCAGATAGTAAGACTCACTTAGACCATGTGGTGTCATTATTTCCATCACAATTGTTGGCATGACCCTAGAAATGACATCCTGTTAGTTCATCTTCCTGTGATGGGCAAGCCCTGTGCCAGGCTTCCCAGAACTTTTTCTCAAGGTGGACCTCTTCTGAGGCCAAGCAGGGAATCTCCAAGCCCTTGATGTTCCATGCCAGTTTATCAATTCACAAGAAGTCTCAGGCCAGTGAACAGAAAGGCAAACTCTCTGGCTCTCAGGAAAGGGATGAGCAAAGAAAGAAAGAGAGAGAAAGATGGGTGACTCTGGCAACAGGAAAAACCCACAAAAATTTACATCAGATTTTGAAAGAATGATTCAATAATGTGTGGTTAAAATAAACACAAAAGCTGGTAATATTTTGGTCCTGCAAGACATGTTTGGGGATAGAGAGGTCAGGGAAGAGATTGTTAACATAACCGGGAAATCTTCATCTATGTTTTCTGATCATTTTCTACCTCAAAAGGAGACTGTGTGTACATAAGTGGACGGTTTCAGGGCCTCCTTGGCTTGATTAAATGCCTCACTGATAGAGACCTTCCATTACTTTTGTATTCATGGGGGCCCTGCCAGAAGTCAGGGTTGACTTGGTCCCTGGGAGAACGAGACTCAAAGTTACATTTCTTTTCTTCTGGGTTTTTTTTTTTTTTTGGCTTCAATCTTATATGGATATCATGATGTTGATTTTTAATATAGATCTTTTTATGATGAGTTTGAGGATGGCAGAATAACATTTATGATGACAAACTTGGTTACTTGCATGTAATTCATTGGGGCTTTTAAGATGTAGACATTTGATTGCCTCCCTAGTGTGGGGACTTTTTTTTTTATTGCATGTCCAAGTTTGTTTATGAAATCCTCCAGCATCAGATAATATTGCTATCTGATAGGAACAGGGGATGTTTATGTGACCTTGTAGTGATGGTGATTGTGGTTTGAGGGTCTCTTTTCTTGAACTCTGCATATCTATAAGACATTTAATTACTCCATGTCAAGATAGCCTAATCTGGTGATGTACCGAAGAGGTTTAGCAGCCTCGTAAGCATAGTGAACTAAAAAGATGAGTGCTGGTGTCTCTCTTTTAGGAAGCTCACAAATCGCATGTCACCAGACCCCAAAGAAGGCCCTACCCCTCCCTGCACCATTATAGACAGGGTGCAATCCAAGGGGCAATGTCCAAAAGGGCAAACTCATTTTCTGACAGATTCTCATGATGGAAGATGGCAACAGAGTTTCCAGGGCCCACAAGGCAACAGTGCAGGAAGTCCTAGCCAAGAAACAACTTTGGAGAAGTTCTGTCCTAAGCTTTGGCCCCTCTAATAAAACGCCAATCACTACCAATCAGGTACTGTCACTGTTCCTCCTGCCCTGTGTTCAATGCTTTGCCCACATCACCTTATCTAACCCTTATAGAAACCTTTATCGAGGGGAAACTGAGATTTATACAGGTTAAGTAGCTCACTTAAGGTTGTGCAGCCCCTGTGCTTCTAATTAACTCTTCTCTAACCTGGCCTCATAATGCTAAATAAAAACCCGGCTCTATGTCCTCTTGCAGCTCACAGTGTCCATAATCAAAATCATTCTTTCCTCCCAATTTGGCAATTTCTGTGACTTCTGCATGGTTCAAGGAGACAGTCATTTCTCCCATCATCACCTGAATTCAGGCCCTTACCAAAATCTGGAATTCTGCAGTCCCCTACTTGTCAATTCCCTTATCGCTGGCAGCTTTTCCCTAAGCTGGGATGTGTTTGATCTTCCTAACACGTATAACTACATCCTCTTCCCACCAAACCATCATCTCACACAGCCAGTAAGTGATAGGACAGACATAGGCTTACCACCAGACAGCCCTGGGTCTGACTTTTGGCTCTGCCTCTCATTTCCAGGATAACTGTCCTCCTCCATTTCCTCATCTAGAAATATGGCTACTCTGCCTCACCTCCAAGATTTGGTACAAAGATAATACACATCAGGCATCTAATACAGGTCATGGCCCTTAAATGGCTATTCTTCATAAAAATGAGACAGCGTATTTTCCAAGAACTGCATTGCTCCTTGGGTAAATTTTAGTCTGAGAGCTTTTCTTCTCTGCAATACATTTCCCACCTATCTTTCTTTCTAACTAGCATTCAACTGTAGCAAGCCTCCTTCTTGCTAAATGCTACTTGGGCCTTTCATTTTCCTTCCTAAGCACTTTTGCACATGTTATTTCCCATACCATCCCTTTTTTCCACCAACCAAAAGCGTAGAGTTCACCTTCCCTACTTCCACTCCTGGACTTGCCTGGCTAGGAGAGCTTCCTTTCCCCCTCAGATACCATAGGACATGTCTGAGCCCACTCTTTAGGTACTAATCATTGCTTTTTTTTTTTTTTCCTATACTGGCAATTGAACCCAAAGCCATTTATAGTTTGAATTTTGCATTTTTTCCTGCATTTCTGTCTAAACTCTCTAAATATTTTATGAGCAATTTGACGCATGGCCCAGCCCTCCTTCTTTTTGTGTTTGCAGGATTGCTCTCTTTGTTTTCTTACACTGAATTAGTGTCCAACAAGCACCTGTGGTTGAAAGGCTGACTCTTGCTCAATATGAATTCAAATCAAGTGCGGGTGCTTATGTCTCATGTGTCTCTCTCCTGTCAGCTGTGTTTTTTCTGCATGTGTCTCCCTCATCTCCAAGCACTCTTGGAGGGCAAGATTATGTCTGCTGCTTGGTGAGTCCATCACACAGACAGATAGATATTTAAATAAATGATGGGTTGATGATGACGGACTTCACTAGGACTTTAAAAATGATGAGCTATTACTTCCCTGGTTCTCATCTCCCAAACAACATCTTTACAATCCCTGCCAGACCCCAGGTAATGAATTTCTTCAGTGTCCAAAGCCATGTCGTGGGAATTAATCAACTCTTTTCTTCTTCCAATTTTGATGAAACTCTGTTAGACGCTCAGAAATAATAATATCTGCTTTATCTGCTGCCTTCTGCTGTCCTTTAGCTCTCCTGCAAGATTGTAAGTAACTTGAGGGCCAGGCTCGGAGCTTCTGGATTGTCCTGTCTTTCCTGAGGCCAGCTTTAGGGTATGCATATGGTTGGTGTCCTATGAGTTGTCATTCCAGATAAATGCAATCAGTCCTCTGCCCTCCTGGAACTGCAGCATGAGCTCCCTTGGGCCCGGATGTGGTGTGTGACCAGAGTACTCAACAAGTGGTGGGCAGAGTCACAGGTGCCACTTCCAGATTGCTAAACTAAAACAATCCACAGCTCTGTTTACCCTCTGACCGTGGGTAGCACTTCAGAGGATGGCTGCCTCATCACTCCTGGGTCACTGAGGAACCTTAATGAGCATAACCCCCTTGTCAACCCTTGGTCGGAGCATAACATGCACAAGAAATAAACCTTTAATGTCTCCAGCTACTGAGATTTGGAGGTCACTCATAATTTTGGTCTAACCTGACCTACCTCCACTGATCTCCTCCAAGGGGTTTATTGAATGCAGGAAGAGAGAGATTTGGGGTAGAACACAGAAGATTACTTATTTTAAGGTCTTTTATAATATTTTAGGAGAAAATATTAAGGAGGATATTTGCTTCTTTTTGAAGCTGGTTTTGTTGTTAATGACGCTGTTTTTACACTGAGCTTTTACACTGAGCTACAAACCCAGACTTCTTTTATTTTTCCTTTTGAGACAGGGTCATACTAAATTGACCATATTTAATTCAAGCCGCCAATACTCCTGCCCTAGCCTCCTAGAGTGCTGAGAGTATAGATGTGTGCCAGCAAGCCCATCCAGAGCTGGCACTAAAATATCATACGAACTTCCCACACTGAATGTAATCATTATATACTATAAACATGTACTAATAAAAAAGAAAGAAAATAACCATACCACAAAGTCAAGTAGTTAAACAACTAGTTGCTGAATAATAAACATCAAATAATAATTAGCACTGATTTTTGTTTATTAAATATTCGCTCGATCCCAAGCACCGTACCAGATGTGTTGCACAGTTACTTTATTTAGTTTCTCCTTGACTTAGGTGTGCAGCCAGCTCCTATTCTGCAAATGATGACTCAGAGGGACAGAAACCAAATCACTTGCTCCAGAATGAGCAAGATTTCCATTCTTGCTGAAAATACCCACAACGTGTCTCCAGCCGAGAACATGGAGCTGAACAGTGTGGTTAATGCAAGGTGAAGAACTCCCTTGAATAAGTTAGCTGTTAATATGGGCATCGATAAATTTACCCCAACAAGCAATCCATAGCAAAGCCCACCTTTGTGTCATTACGACTTCTGTGTCCATGGGCTTCCTGGGCAGAAAGATTCTAAGCTAACACATGAAGGACCAGCAAATGTTAATCAAGGAAAAGGAGAAGGGAGGGCAGCTTAGAGTGCCAGGCTGGGCACACAGACGAGGGCAGATGATGAGTGCACACAGGCATTTACTGTTGAGATCTGAGGACGACATGAGCAAGGCACTAGAACTACAGCCTAGAACAGCAGTCTGTACTTCAGTGGTAATGAACTATTAAATCATAGTATATGGAAATTGTTGAATTATATTATATCTTTCATACATTTTAATTTATTCATCTTTACTATAGCATTTCATAAAGTAAGTGCTGTCATTTATATCTATTTTGAAGGTGTGGAACTAAGGAGTAGGAAAGTTAAGTTATTTTTCCAAGGTCATACAGTTTAGTAAATGAAAGTAGGAACTAAACTCAGAGCCTGTGCCAATCACATGCTCTGAGTTCCAAAATGAAAATTCTGAGGGGGTTTTGTTGTTGTTGTTTTGTTTTTGCTGCTGATGAATCCCCAATGTTTAAAACAATCCCTAGCACTTAGAAGGCCTTAAGCAATTGTTCAATTAATTAATTAAACAGTGCTCAACTAAAATATTGTAGGTTTTATCCTTTAAAATTTCTAAACTACATAGTGAGACCCTGTCTCAGAAAATCAAAAACAAAACAAAAAACTTTTACAGTTTCTTGGGCTAGTGATACAGTTCAGTGGTAGAGCATATGCCTAGCATTCAAAAGCTTTAATTCCTAGCACAGAAGAAAAAAAAAAATCTACAGCGGCAAACCTGCCAAAGCGCACTACTTGTTCTTGTCAGTCACTGGTGGACTCCATCTTACATCTCTTCTCTAAAATGTAGTTCCAAGCTGGGCATGGTGACACATGCCTGTGACCCCAGCACTCTCAGAGGCTAAGTATGGCAGAATGGTCTCGAGCTTGAGCCCTGGTTGGGTAATTTAGTCAGTGAGATTCTGTCTCAAAAATAAATAATACATTTTAAAAGAACTGGGAATGTACCTCTGTGTAAAGGCCTTGAGTTCCACTGCCAATACTGGAGGAAAAAGAAAGTAATCCCTTTCCATTTGATTGAATCAGGCAAAGATTTACTGAGCCACTAGAATATGCCAGGGCTACCAAGACTACCCAGATATCAACACCGGTGCTCAGAGCCTACCAATGGAGCACATATGTTAGCAAACACACTCACAGGCATTCGCAGAGATCTCAGGGCACAGATAAGCAAGCATGAATTCCCTTGGAGGGAGGACAAGCTGCAGGCCAGGCCCCGAACACACGGAATGGCATTCCTGTGGAGGAACAGCATCGGCAAAGACACGTGCTGTGAAATGCACCAGTCTCAACACGAGCACAAGCAAGCAGTCAACAGGAGGCAGGGAAAGCAAGATGAGATTGCTCAGCAAGGGGCTTGAGTGCTGTGACATTTGTGCTTTTTCCTGTGAGTGCTGGGAGTCATCAGAAGTTTTCAAGCAGTGAGATGACAGGATGAGATCTGACTTCTTCAGAGGAGATATATTTGGAAATAAAGGTATTTGAAATGACTATTTCTATTCAACTACCCTTTTTTAAATCTCCTGAGGAGACCGGAAGGGGCTGATAGGCACCATCAGCAGATCTGAATGAGACAGCACCTATGACCAATTATAGGGCTTCTGGCCATTTCTGATAGTTTCTTAATCTTGTGGGGAATCTGAACAGCAAGTGTCTTTGTCATTCACCCTGTTTTCTAATCCCCACTTTGGTGTCTGCTTCTGCATCTGCCTTTAATCTTGTGAAAGATTTATGGCCCCAGCACTTCTGCATGTGATGAGCTCATCTGATGTCAGTTACTGTAGACTGGGTTGGCGGAGATCATCAGTTACAGTTGGATACGTGTGACACATCTGATGGAAATGTACTGTGCGAAGGTAACATTTCTCTAGGGAAGTAACTTGGCAGTTCGACTCCATACGAGGGCCCACTGGGGAGAAGAGGAAAAGGTGCCAATTTGCTAATGGGAACCTATAACCCTGTGTTCCCGCTCCTTGCAGAGAGCCGGAATGAGCTTTGGCAGGGACTATTTGCATTTACTTACATCTCGGAGGCATTGGTGGAAAAGCATTCTCTAAATTTTGAAGACAGAAGTGGAGACATAAAAATCACTTTGTTTTTATTTGTCCCAAATCACACGCACTCAGATGAAATACATATAAAGCGAGAGCCATCTGTGGCCCACAGCGAGTCCCATGGCAGCCTCATCCTAAGGGTCGTCATCTCATGACGGAAATGGAGAGAGTGGCAGCTTCGATTTGAGATCTTTCTATTTTACACATAATTTCTCTCTGTGTCATCTCAAACATGTGCCTCCCTAAATTTTACTCTTGCATCTTCCTGTCTCCAGCATCATCCTCAGAGAGTTTCTTTAGACAGAGGACTTGCTAAGAGACAAGGCTGACACATACATGAAGTCCTGGGGGCAGGCAGGCCAGTAGGGTAAGGCAAGTTACTTCCAGTAGGTGACTGCAGTGTCTCCAAGAAGGGCTGTGTTTCTGTGACTCACATAAATCCTTGTATGGCCTAGCAATGGGGCTGGGGCATTCATGCTCCATGGAGTATTTATGGCAGGATGCCCCCATTGCCATGTCTGGGACTAGAAGATGAAGGCAGAAGCTGGCAAAGGGACAATGGCTCTTATGCAGTGGAGGGAATTAGGTGTGTGTGGCACAGAGCCAGGCAGTAAAAACCACACACCCAACGTGCTTCAGGAGTCTGAGCACAGTGTCCCCATCTTCAGAGCACCCTGGCCCACGCCACTTCCCAGAATACAATATCAAATGTCCGTCTTTGTGCCACTCTTCTCCAAAGCATGGAGCTCGAAAACCCCTCCTGGTCCCCCCATGTCCTCGCCAGGCTGCAGATGTTCTGCAGCTGCTCCACCTGCTCCACAGAAGCAAGCTTTCCAGCTCCTCCAGGCTGCTCTCCATACCACCTCCCCGCAGACAGTCAAAGGTGAGTCTCCCTCGGGGCTTCTCCATCCTCCTATCTGTCAAACTCCAGCCTGACATGAGCCGCTCAGAGAGCAGCCGTAGTCTGGTTTCAGGAGCAGTGAGCAGTGTGGACTCTGTGGGCCATGGAGAACAACAAAGGAAAAAGAAAGAAAGAGAAGACAGTTCAGCCACTTTGCAGCCTGGGCACTGGAAAACTTACCTCGACAGATCTCCATGCCTGACCCTGTGATGTCACAGGTAAAGATGGACACAGGAAAAGGTGTGGGGTGAAGATTAAGGAAACCGGCTAAGACCTGGAAACCTGGATGACCCTCTGATTCTGCCACCAAATCTATGATCGCATTGCCACAGAACCAAGCCCAGACTTCCAAGGGCAGCATACGAGGCCTTGCATGAGTCAGCTACTGTGTACCTCTCAGCCTCATCTCTGCTCTGTTCCACTCTCCTCTATGCCTGCCAGACTCTGACGCCTCCCCATGAACCTATCTGCACACATACAGTCCTGGCTATGACAATATCAGACAACTGGAACTTTCCAAACCTCTCATGCTCCTGCTATTTCTGTGCCTTTGTACATACTGTTCCCTCTGTCCCCCTTGCCCTCCAGCCATCCTTTCCATGAACTGTTTTTGAGCAGGAGTGAGGTACCAGGCACAGAGAAAATGATGACACATGGTGTAGTTCCTGCTTTCAGGAGCGACCAGTACTTTCTCTCTCCCTCTCCCTGTCCTTCTTCTTCTCCCTCTCCCTCCTCTTCTCCCTCTCTCTGTGTATGTCTCTCTCTCTCTCTCTCTCTCTCTCTCTCTCTCTCTCTCTCTCTCTCTCTCTCCCTGATGAGACATTCTCTGCTTCTGCCTGGTCAAGAACTCCTCTCCCATCTCTGTGCTACCCTTAGCCAGGGTTTAGAGGAGCATAGGTATATGTAAACATGGGAAGAATTGGCCCCCAGAGCAATGTTATTGGGACTTACTATGGACTTTAATAAGTGGAATCTAGGCTAGGTCCTTACATCACTGGGTCTGTGGCCTCAAAAGGCTTCCTGGCTTGTGACATGTATATTCAAGCTGTTGCCCACAATAATATACCACCCTCTCCAAAGGCCCACCTAGACCAGTGGGGCCACTTGATCTTGAACTTGAGCCTGCAGAACTATGAGCCAAAGCAAACTTTTCTTACTTCCTATCTGGTACAGTTGTCCCTCGAGTTACAACTGTGTTGACATTAATGACTTGGGTTACAACCAGCATTTTAGTTTTACTTTACAACCAAAGTATTGAGTTACAACCTGAAAGCCAGCCACTTGTGCTTCCAGATGATCTCAAATACAGATTTAACCCTTATAGAGTTCTGGAAGGAACATTACAACATCCTTTCCTGTGTGGGATTAATTAAGAAATTCTGAGCCAATGTCTCTTTAAGGGCACTAAAGAAAGTCCTGGAAGAAAGTGTGGCCTAAAGCTATAAGGAGAGAGACTTTGAAGGCTATGTAGAGGAGCGGTCAATTGACCCACTTGAGTTACAACCAGTCCTAGGGAACAAATTGAATTCATAAGTGAAGGATCCACCGTATTTTGTTTTAGTGATACAAACTGTACTCTGCTCTAGTGCTATACTCGTGCAATGTGGCTCTCTTCATGTAGCAAAGAAGTTCTTCACGTTCCTGAAGTCTAGGTTCTGTCCTTATGCACAGGGCACAGTGGAAAATTTCTGTTTTTGTCTCAGTGGATCCATCCTGGCTCAAATCTTATTTAGGCCACTGTTTTGGGCCCTCCAAGCATTGCATGCACACAGATGTACATTTGGACGTGCTCCTGTGCTTTAAGTATTTCCTACAGGAAGGGCCAAGGATTTAGCTCTGTGGTTCCTCCTCCTGCCTTGCAAGCACAAGGACCCAAGTTTGATCCCCAGTACCACACAACCTCAACAAAAACCATAGATTGTGAGACTGGAACAATAGATATTGATTTCTCATGGTTCTGGAGTCTGGAAAGTCCAAGATTGAGTGCTGCTGGCCATCGGATTCTGGGAGTCCTAGCTTTTTGGTTTGCCGATGACTGCCTTCCTGCTATATCTGCACACACCAGAGAAGGAGAGCTCTCTGATGCTTCTCTGTTGTCTGAACTCTGATCCTAACAGATCAGGGCTCTACCCTTAGGACTTTATATCCTCACTGCTTTAAATATAATCATACTACAGTTAATTAACCTTAGCCGTAATTACTTCTGTCCAAATATAACCATACTGAGGGCTAGGGCTTCACCACAGGAATTTGGAGGAGAAACTACTCAGTCGATAGCCCCCCTTTTTGTATTTCCTGAAGCCCTAGGTCTCACATTTACCCGTTCCTGCTCTACTCATTTCCCAAGCCCAAAGGGCACACACATACTTGGTGACTTAAATGACTCTGCCACTGCTCTACTCTCAGTTGTATTTTTAGGGAGACCTTAAAAAATAACTCCCAGAAATCACAAGTAATTAAAAACATAGCAAAAAAAATAAAATAAAAACAACAACAACAAACCCCATACCCAAAAGTAATGTGTTTATGTGCATGCTTCAAGGTAATCTATGTAACTACATTCTTATTTATCTATATTTTTAATAAAAACCATAACTTCCTCTGGAGACAATCTTGCAGATGATTCGTAGGCTGATTACAGTTGAGTTTCAGTTCTCTGCAGACTGATAACATGAACCAAATGATACACCTACGGACCTCATAATTCCCAAACTGTCTTTAACATTAGACTTTCAAAGGATTTCAGGCATGCTTTATATTGGAACTCCTGTCTCCAGGGTGTTCAAGCGGATGGATGATCTCACATGTGTTTGTACACACACGGAACATGGTTTCCCGGTCACTGCTCTGAGATAAGGCACCAATCTACACATCAGAAAGTGGGCCCTCACCAGGCACTTATCATGATCCGCACAGCTCCGCATGCGCACACCGTGAGCAAGGCCACCTTCCACCTCGTCACATATCACTCTGTACCACGGTGGTTAGACTTTTGAATGACAGCAGGAAGGGTCCTTACTCAGGGAACACTTTCTGGAATCCCTGGCTAGCTTACATTTTCCTTTTATGCACTCATGTAACACTTATCTAGGTTGTGATTTAAGAGGTATGTCTATATTCCTAGATGAGGTATAATGTAAATTCTGTGCTCTACACTATATCCCTAGACTCTAACTCCATGGCTTCACATAGTAGGCGCTTGATATTTGATAAAGGACTAACCAAAGCAAAGAATGAAAGCCTGTTTTTTGTTTTGTTTGGTTTTGTTTGGTTTTTTTGGACCAGGGATTGAACTGAGGTCCTTGCGCTTGCAAGGCAGGCCACCGACCCGCTGAGCTAAATCTCTGGCCCGAACGCCTGGTTTTTTAAAAAATGTTTTCTGATGAGATTTCAAAGCTGAGGGCTGAGGTGTATTTAGGTCACACAGCCATTTGGAATGAAGGGACTGAGCCCAGAGCCTGAGCTCCTCTTCCTCTACCTGGTGATCTGCCCCAGGGAGAGGCTTCTTCCCACAAACCATTGACAGGGGACAAGGTGGGTGTCTGGTTTCCCTAATTCAACTTTTTAAAGCAAAGTCAGGAAATTGGGGCTTATCTTCATGAGGAAATGTGAAGACAGCAGAATTGTGAACAGGATTAAAGTTATGATTTACGTTAAAAAGAAATTGCTTTTCACTATAGAAAATTACTGTGTGCTCTCTATCTCTGAACACAATTCCTTCTATGATTATGAATCCGTATTCTTTTCTATATGTTGTTTCTTCCAGTTGTTTTTGCCTATGGTGTATGTAGAATGAAAAAGAAATTTAATGAGGGAGAAGGTGAAGAATACAAAGAAGGAGATAAAGTGAACAAGTGAGTGATTTACAAAAGTTCACCATCTGTACCTTTCAAAAATGCAATTGACTTCTTTAATATAAACTTATCAATATTGATAATGATTGTGTTGAGCCAAAAGAACTGCAAGGAAGGGAAAAAGCAGGAGCTGGTGATAAACATGTCCTGGGAAGCATGGATACTGGGCTTGTTCACAGCCTGGCAAACAGAAAGGTATAGAAGCTAGTGGCAGCCTAACCAAGGAATGTCAGAGAGAGGCACAGTCGTGCCGGTGCTCGCTCACTCACTCAAGTACACCTTGGGGGCTTGGGTTCAGGACCCACTAATGACACCAAAATCACTAGATGCTTCAATGAAGGGCCAAAGTGGATGGCAAATATTGGGAAGTAGAAAGAAAATATTCCAGTGGGGAGAACAAGGGAGAGGGGAAGGGGAAAAAAGAATTAAGACGTGTTATGTGTATTTACCAACTCCCTATGATGAATGCAGTCATTCTGTGCTGCGTACATGTGCTAATAAAACCATTAAGAATAGAAAAGAAAAATTCTGCAGAACCTTGAGTCCCTTATATAAAACTGGACAGTATCTGCTTATAATCTTTATACATGCTCCCATATGCTTTATTTGTTTGTTTGTTTGGTTTTGGCTTTTTTGAGAGGGTCTCACTACGTAGTTGACCCAGGCTGGTCTCAAACTCAGCGATCCTCCTGCCTCAGCCTCCCAAGTGTTGGGATTACAGGCGTGTACCACCACGCCCGGCTTCCATATGCTTTAAATGATCTCTAGATTACTTATGAAGATGATTAAAGACAACACAGTGAATGTTTAAATTTAAATTCATTACAGTAAGAGACCCATTGCTATGAAAACCCGTCCTTTTTCAAACACAGTCATCCATTGTTCTCGCCACTCTCCAAACAGTTCATGGTTTTCATGAGAGTCTCTTGCTATGCCGTCATGGCTGCCTCCACGTCTTGAATCAGTTCCAACCATTTACCTGTCATGGCCATTTTGACTATAGGAAGAGCCAGAAGGTGCTGAGTCTGGTGAGTAAGATGGATGAGGACACACTTTTATTTAACAGAAATTGCCTTAAATGTTTTGAATCAATTCAGGGCATGGAGGCCTGAAAAACATTTGCAGTTGCTAAATTGTATTGCTTAAGAAATAAGGACAAGAAGAAAAATTCTGTGTAGGTTCAGTACAGATGCAATTCATATTTTTAATATTTTTTAATTCTTGGTTGGTTGAATCCCTATGGATACAATAGGATAATTGTACAAGAGCCATCTTTTGTATTGTCTCTCATAACTTTTAGCAGTGAACCTCATTTCTTTGTGAGATAAACCCCCTCTGTTTCCCATGATTGTGTGTGCCACTGTCTCAAATCTCCAGGGTGTCAGGGCACCTGGGGTTCTGGGTGAGGTGCATGGAGAGGACATTTCATGAGGTTCATGCAGATTTGTCCTAAGGTGGCCCTGGTGACAAAGCCACTCAGTTCCTATGGTCTTTTAAATGAGATGCCTCATTGTCAAAGACTTTCTCTATTTATTATCTGCAAAGCCATGAAGCCATTCAGCACAGAGAGGAAAAGAAGTCCAAAATTATGGGTTGAATGTGACCTCCAAAAGAGGTATGTAGAAATTTTAATCCCTAGTACTACAGATTGTGGCCCTTATTTAAAAAGGTCTTTGTAGAAGCAATCAAGTTAAAATTAGATCAGTAGGATGGGCCTTTCTATGATATGATCAGTGTCTATCAAAAGGAAAAATTTGGACACAGAGATAGACATAAAGAAAAAAGACGATTTAAAGACACTTAGTAAACAGCCACAGGAATGGAGAGAGACAACTATAACACAAGGAATATTTAAGATTACCAGCAAGTGCCAGAAGCTAGAAAAAGCAAAGGAGTCCCCCAGAGCCATCAGAGAAAGCATGGCCCTGTCAACACCTTGTTTCTGACCACAGACTATGACACAATTCACTGCTGCTGTTTTAACCCACCCCACCCTGTTTTGGAGTTCGACCACAGCAGCCTTCAAAAACTAACTCATCTAGTGTTTCCCCTTCTCTGCCTAAGACACCCTCTTGGTGGACTGATCTACTCCTCTCAAAGGTCTCTGTTTTTGGAAAACCAGGACGGGAAGCCCTCCGGGCTATTTGTTCTCCTTTGGGAACACAAATGTCCCTAAGGCACTGAGTATAGTGCTTGCTGCCTATTTGATAGGGAAGAAATTAAAGGAGGACAGTATAGTGACAAAAGCACACCTGTGGATTAGCATCTCTAAACGTTATCCAAAGGGAAAGATAGCCTCATGGGATGTCATCTTCAGTGTCTCCATACATGCCTGAGAGAGTTTAGGAGGAACTTAGGTCAGACTGAACAAAAATGTAGCAGAGTGACCCCACTTTCTAATCCAGCACTCTGGAGGTATTGATGAGCCATGATATTTCCCATTTCGCCAGAGCCTGGCCTCTGTGGCTGATGGAAATGCAAAATTCTAGGGCCTTGCCATTGAACCATGAAAAACAGTGAACTTTGTATCACAGCATGAAGCAACTCTGTGGCTCACTTTCTTAGAGCCTGCACCAGGTAGCTGGGCTCTTCTGGAGAAAATGAAACAGTAGGATGGATCTAGAACTTTACAAATATCTGCCCTTTTCTGTCATCCAAGACCTAGATTCTGCCTGATAATATCATCTGTGCAGTCAGCTTTTTATTTTTCTCCCACCAAGACTCTCCAAGTCTGTCTCTGAGTCTTTTCACCTTTCCTCTTCTCCTTTCCATGCACCAGATGGCTTCACCTGAAGAGCAGAGGCACCCCTCTGCACCTCTGAAGTTACCTGTGTCCCTATCATTACGTCCTTTTCTCCTTTGGCCCAGTAAACTGGGGATCCCTCCCCTTGGACAGGAACCATCTCTCCATCTCTGATATCTGCCCTCCATTCCTCCTCCTCTATGACTTTGTGCTACCAGAATGTAGAAATCCCAAGATCCTATCTCTTGCATTTTTTCACTAAGTGCCTACCACTTTATAAGTTCTCAATAATTATATATAACTGAAAATGTCAATCATCTATTTCTAATGGACCTTCAGTTTCTATACACATGTTATATTCTTCAGTACAAAAATATGCCAGTTGTCTCTTACAAAATAACCAACCAAAAACCTCTTTCAACCTGGGAACATACTTCCAGCTTCTATTATTGCTTGCCCTGCCTTGACAATCACATTTCTTTTTTTTTTTATTGAGTTTATTGGTACATTTTAGGTATACAGTACAGTTACATTCATTACTGGGATCTTGTACCTTTACATGACAAGTCTTGGTTCTCAGTTTTTCCCCTTGTCCCTGCTCTCCCTTCACCCCCTCCTCTCCTCCCCATTTACAATTTGTATTTCCATCTTTTTGTTTTCTCACATTTTTTTCTTTTCCCTTATTACCTTTCCCCTACCCTTCCCTCTTTCACTACACCTTTAGCCCTTTTCTTCCCATTTCACAATGTCAGTTATCTCATTAGGATCTTATGTACTATTACAGTTTATTCACACCAGAGAAGCTATTCGGTATTTACACGAGTGACTTATTTATTTCACTTAGGAGTATATCCTCAATATTTTCCTATGAATGAATCTAATTTCTCATTCTTAATGGCTGAGTAATATTCCATTTTATAGAAAAACCATATCTTCTTTATCCAGTTTCCAACTATTGGGCAAATGGGATGTTTCCAAGTTTTAGCTGTTACAAACTGTGCCACTATAAACATTGGTGTGCATATATCACTGTGATATGATTCTTTTAATTCTTTTGGAAAGATACCCAGTAGAGGGATGGCTGGGTCAAATGGAACCTCTAGTCCCAGCTCTTTGAGGTATCTCCATATGGATTTCCATAATGGTTGCACCAGTCTGCACTCCCACCAACAATGGAGAAGGGTTCCTTTCTCCCCACAACCCTGCCAACATTTGTTATTGTGTGATTTCTTGATAGCAGCCATTCTTTGTGGGGTGAGGTGGAATCTCAGTGTTGATTTCATCTGAATCTCTCAAGTGACCAGTGATGTGGAACATTTTTTCATATATTTACTTGGTACTTTTATTTCTTTGTCTAAGAAATGTCTGTTCATTTCAGATGCCCATTTTTGAATTGGGTCTTTATATTTGCGGGGGGCTGATTGTTTTGAATTCTTTATATATTTTAGATAATAGTCCCTTGTCTGAGGAGCAGCTAGTAATAATTTTTTCCCACATTGTAGATTGTTTCTTAGTTCTATTGATGGTTTCTTTTGCAGTGCAGAAGGCTTTTAATAAGATGAAATCCCAGTTATTGATTCTTTCTGCTAGTTCCCTGAGGATTTGTTCATAAAATCTTTTCTTATGCCAATGTCTTCAAGAGTTCTGCCTAACTTATCTTCCAGCAAGTTTAGTGTTGCTGTTTTAATGTTTATATCCTTAATCCACTTGGATTTTAATTTAGGGCATGGTAAAAGATAAGGGTCCAGTTTAAATCTTTGGCAGGTTGAAATTCAGTTTTTCCAACTCCATTTATGAAAGAGTCTATCTTTCCTCCACTGAGGATGGTCAGCTCCTTTGTCAAAGATGACATAGCTGAGTACATCTGGATTTGTTTTTGCATCTTCCAATCTGTTCCATTGATCCTGAGATCTTTTTCTTTGCCACTACCATACTGTTTTTATCACAGTGGCTTTGTAGTATAGTTTCAAATTGGGAATTGCTATACCCACTACCATGTCTCAGTTGCCTAGGATGGCTTTTGCTATTCTAGGTCTCTTATAGTTCCAAATGAATTTTTGGATTTTTTTCTCTAATTCTCCTCTAATCATGCCTACTTTTTGGCAAGTAACCTATATCCTGAGATTACCTAGGGACCACCAGCCACCAACCATCTCATTAACATAGTAAAGATACTCACTCTTATTTCTCTGGAGGGTTTTAGTTCCTACATGTCACGAATCAGGATGCAAACCATCTATGTGTATGTATGTGTATAACATATGTGTATGTCTCTCTGTGTGTTTATATATATTACATGTATGTGTACATGTGTGCATTATGTAGGGGACCAAGGAATGGAGAGAGGGCAGTGAAAGAGAGAGAAAAAGAATTAAGATGTGTTATGTACATATACCAGCTCTCCATGAATATAATCATTGTTTACTGTAAACCTGTACTATTCAAAATCAAAATTTTAAGAAATTGTGCATACATATATGTATATCTTATAAATCATAATATCACATATTCTAACTTAATTCATCCCAACACACATCCTCCTCTGATCAGTTAGTGTTCAAAAATTCCAACCTAATCATCTTATTTCCTCTCCAAATGACTTCTGTAATGCCCATAGCCAAAGCTCCCATCCAGTGCATGAAAGGCCTAATGTGACCTCTCCTGTAGCTCCCCAGCCTTTCTAGATGTTCCTGGGGTCTGTGCCTTTGTATTTTAGGAATGAGTTTAGCTTTCTCTCCTTCTTTTACTGGCTCACTCCTACTTCTTTATCAATACTATATTAATCAGGACTTTTGTGGTTGTAAGTGTTAAAAACACAAGTCAAAGAATTCAGAATTTACCATCAGGATAGTGGGTTATCTTGTGAACCCTGAGAACAGGAATGTGCCTGGGTTTTAAAAGTACTTGGGTTGAGGTTCTTAGTTTCCTAGGCCCACCACAGCAAAGTGCCACAGGCTGGTGGTTTAAACAACAAAAAGTTGTTTTCTACCAAATCTAGAGGTTGAACTCCAACCCCAAGGTGTCATCAGCACTGGTTTCTCCCAGGGGCCTTTCTCCTTGGTTTATAGACAGCAGTCTTCTCCCTGGATCCTCTCATGGTTTTCCTTCTGTGTGAGTGTGAGTGTGTGTGTGTGTGTGTGTGTGTGTGTGTGTGCGCGTGTGTGTGTGTGTCCCAATCCATTCCTGTATGACACCAGGTATATTGGGTAAAAGCCAACCCTGATTATTTCATTTTATCTTGATGAACTTTTTAAAGACTCTAGTTGAGTTCCAGGCTTTAGAATTTGACTTACGAATTGGGAGTGGATACAATAGATCCCCTCCTAACTGTCCACCTGTCTTCCCTCAATTTCATCCATTGGCTGACTTTCAAACAACATGGCATCTGATGCTCTAATGGTTCTTGATCCACTTCAGTCACTAGGAATACTATTTAACCTTTTAAGCCCAAGTCCAAAAAGTCCTAGGGAGGAGACACATTGGCTCAGATGATATCAAGGCTGCGATGGTGGCATCTCCAAACTCTGTTTCTGATGAAGAACAATGGAATGGATCTCATCTTGAGCCTTTGATTTTGTACAAAATATGTTGAGAAAAACAAAAAGTTCTCATTTTCTGATTCATCAAATACAGCTCTTTGTGCCAATCTCCATTTTCCTCTCAGCAAAATTGATTAAGGAAGGAAGCATTCACTTCTTGTGCAGGTTACATTGTAGAATGTTTGTTCCCTCAGGCTGGGTTACTTTAATTTGGACTAAACTGAGAAGATAGAACCTTGGAGGAAGGAAGATATGCTTCCAGGTACCCAGTCCAAATAACTGTTCCTCATCTGTAAAATTAGTAGAAACTTTATCCTCTCCCATGACTCATGTACATGCTTGCCACCCTGGGTTCTAAGTCAGGTACTGGAGTAGCTGGGACCTTCCGTCTAATTTTTTTTTAAATTGGTACATTTTTGTATACAATATAGTGATATTCATTGGAGACTTGTCCCTTTACATAATATATCTTGGTTCTTATTTTCTCCCCATTCCCCTGCCCTCCCTTCAACCCCCCCCCACT
>NW_022900947.1:40610991-40694452 GCF_012274545.1 Fukomys damarensis | reverse complement strand
CGTATCTTGCCCCCCTTCAACCCCTCTACCTGTCCCTATTTACAAAGTCTTTGTTTCCACTTTTTTATTTTCTCATGTTAATTCCATTCCCCTCTTTGCTTTCCTCTACCCCTCCTCCTTCACCTTCCCCTTTGCACCTTTTCTCCCTATTTCACTGAAGATTCTTTTGTCACATGTGCCACGTTCCCACTGTTTGCTGTTTCTGTACTGCTTTGTGTCAAGGGAATTGCTCTAAAGAAGACAAGGTTTTCTGAGCCCATAATGTATGGAGAATCCACCAACAGCACTGAGTTGTTTCTGTGTACTAAATTGTGTGCCCTCAAACTCATATGTTGAATCCCTAAGGTCCAACCTAATGGTATTTTCAGATGGGAATTTGGGGAGATGATTAGAATTAGATAACACCGTGAAGGTTAGGCTTCATAATAGGAGTAGTGAGTGCCTTTATAAAAAGAGACACCTACTGGGAGTGGTGGTGCATGCCTATAATCCCAGCACTCAGGTTGCTGAAGCAGGATTTCGAGGCCATCCTGGGCTACATAGTTTAAGGCTGAGCTAAACTACACAGTGAGACTCATGGAAGAAGGAGGAGGAGGGGGGGGAGGAGGAGGAGGAAGAAGAAGAGGGGGAGAGGGGAGGGAGAGGGAGAGGGAGAAGAAGATGAAGAAGAAGGAGGAGAAGGAGCGGGAGAAAAGAAGAGGGGATGAGGAGAAGAGGGAGGGGCAAGGAGGAGGATGAAGAAGCGGGGAGGGAACACCACGAAGTGTATTCGGACTGTCTACTACACATGAAGACACAAGCTAGAAGGCTGCTGTCTACAAGCCAGAAAGTGAGATCTCACCAGAAAGGAAAATTTCTAGAAAAAAATCTCATGGAAACTTTCCATGCAGGAACTCTGATTATGGACTTTAACCCTCCATAAACACAAGAACATAAATTTCTGTTGTTGGTCCCCCAGTGTATGGTGATTTGTTATGGCAGTTGGGGCACACTGGTACATTTGTTTGCCCCCTCCTCCCTCTTTTTCTACTTTGAAGGATTAAATGATTATTTAGGGAATGAGAAAAAATAAATGTAACATGTACTTCAAATTTGGTTGTGATAATTTTTGTTTTAACTGGTTTAAATATAGATTTTTTAAAGGAGAAAGGAAGAACTCAGGTCTCAGAGGAAAGGCATAACCCCTCCCATGGGGCTCAGTATGACTTTTTTCTTTAAAACAAGAAGGGTCAACCACGAATGAGTCATTGTTGTCAGAGTACTATAGTTGAAAGATGGAAAAACACATTGGATTCTTGTACCAGACTACTTGGATTCAAATCCTGGACCTTTACAGTATGACCTTGGCAAGTAACTTTCACTATATGTTTGTGTGTGTGTGTGTGTGTGTGTTGGGGGGTGTGCAATACAAGGGCTGAACCCCCCAGGAATACTCTACCACTGAGCTGCATTCCAGGTATTTAAACAACTTTTTTGAGATAGAACTTTGCTAATTTTCCCAGGTTGACCTCAAACTTGCCAGTCTCCCTGTCTCAGTCTCCCAAGTGGCTGGGATTACAATACAGGCATGAATCCTGACCACACTCTGTCACTCTGTGCCTTAGTTTCCTCAAATGTATAGTACTTAACAGGGAAGCTGTTGCAGGAACCTTGTGTATGACATGGAGAACACAGTAAGCCTTGGGAGAAGGGAAGAACTGGACTAGCCATCCTTACTCATTTCCCGTCCAGGTTTATTACCCACATTGCATATTCTAGGAAGCCTTCTCAGGTGCAGAGGAGATTCTCAATAACCAGATTGTAAAAGTCCACAAGAGCAGTTATCCAAAAACACTGATAAACACACACACACACCTCACTTAAGTCCTTGCTGCTGAAAGTGTGGTCTGAGAACCAGAACCATCAGCACCTTGCCAGAAGTACAGAGTCTTAAGACTTACTGCAATCAAAACTGCCTTTTAACAAAGCCCTCAGGTACATTAAGATGTGAGAGGCCCCGGATTTAGATATCGATGGTTGTGTTTAAAATTATTTGTATCACCTCTCCGGGAAGGGATTAATAGTGGGAAGCTAAAGGGGACATCCCTGTTCTTTGGAGTGGATGAGGGTTCCTTATGCCTGCAGCACTGATCACTGTACATCTGTGGAAGAAAATCGAGGAATACTGGGAAGCTGTCCCCAAAATCATCCTGTCCATGCCATTTTACCATAATCCAAGCATAAGCTATTGGATCCTGAGCCCTACAATATAAAATTGTGAAACATGAAAATCAAATATGCACACGAAGCTTGATCATTTGTGTGTAATTCAACCAATTGGACCAGCTGGCCAATTTTATCTTCCCCAAGCTTGAGGTTTTCCTCACTTCCTTCCACACACAAATTGCGGCCTCTTTAGGCCCCTGTCCTACCACTTTTTGTACTACTTGCTAGTTCTTTTTACACATTCTTTCTTTCAAAAAGAGTTAGGTTACTGACAAGGCTGTGACTTTCATTTCAGTATTCCCGTGTACCTAACTCCCAAGAGAGAATATAGCAGTATCTCTCATACCTAACTGAGTTAAAAAAATGTACACAGTAAGCAAAAAAGTTTGTTGGAACAAATAAATAACTTTTCACCTTTTTGCCTATAAAAATATAAGAGAAGCATGCAAAGCCTTATTAAAGGTGTCATATGAGCCCTGGAAGTTTTTTATGTAGAAACTTAATGTAAGAAAATTAATGTAGACGTTTTCTATATTTAAATCACAGATCTACTAGGAACCCAAAAATGAAACTAAAATAAAATACTTCAGGAGAACAAAAAATAAAGATATAGAAGGTGGCAGAGCCAGCCCCCCCCAAAAAAAATCTAGATGAAAATTTGGGGGAAGGGGATATTATAGGAAGAAACAGAAGGAAAAGTTGGGATAGGAAAAAATTCTCTCTGGCCTAGTCCATGCAGGGAGCAGGACAGAATGTACTTGTGCTTGGATTATCCACATTTTCCTGGGGTCTAGGTCTAGGTGGGCAGGAAGCAAGATTGATCCGTGGGAAGCCCTATAGTAATTCAAAGTCTTCCTAGGACACAAATTTTAAGCTGACAATTCTGGAATTTCCCCTAGTTCTTTAAGTTTTCTTTATTATCAGAAGAATCACATTGGAAACTATTCTAGAAATGTCTTCTCCACTCTAATATTTTTGTTCCTCTCCTAATGGGAAATCAGAACCAAACTCAAGAAGGTCATTCATGCAATGTACATACTATGATTTTCCTATAGAAAAGAGAATGAAGTGGTAGACATGTGAGTTCAACTGATGGAAAGCACTGATCTAAAGCTTAGGATGTGTCCTCAGTGTCTGGCCAAATGGGCCAGCTGAATTGCTTCCCTGAATACAATTAGCTAATAGCCATAGGTAGCACTGCACAGCATAGTCCCCTGGACAAGACCTGCCCTCCACACTTACCTTGCATCTGAACTGCAAAACAGAATGACCTGCTCAGCAAGCAGGTGGATCCCAAGAGAGCAAAGAATGGAGACCAAATTCACCATCAAAGAAGACAGAGAAAAGCTAGGACTGTTCTTCTGTGGAAATTTCCAGTACACATACATGTCAGGGAGGAAGACAGCCACCTGTAGGGAGCGCTGTTCCTTTTCCACAGCCCCACCCATCACTGTTCCTTTGGGAACCCTCCTGGGTCTACAGGTAGAAGTATGTAGATTTAGCCACTGGAAGTTTCACAAATGAATCTACCTGTATATGAATCAAGGATCCAAGTAGTGCATTAATCCAAGGCTGAAAATTTATTCCCTCTTCTATAGAAAGAAAATATTTGTCCCATTCAAAAAAAGGGAGAAGGTGCAACTCAAGTTCCTTCTGTAGCTGTTCTTTATTTTTCTTCAATGGGATGAATAGTGCTTCTTCCAGCTTCAAAATCTCCTGTATAAGTCGTCTTTTTAGAAAATACAAAGATTCAATATGGCACATTCAATTATTGTAGCACTAGTTTCAAAGGCACAAAATTTAAGAAATGAAAGCCCTCTCAGCTCTTCAGGACAAATTTGATTCCTAGAATTACTGGGTCATGTTACCAAAAACCATCACAGAGACTGGGGCTATCTGAGGAGGGAAATGGAAAACACGGGTCTGTGCTAAATGTCCTCAGTGTGATTGAAGTTCCATTGGAAGGCTTTTCTTTGCACGGTTAATTATAGCACAATTTATATACTGTCTGGTTAGAAATGTGTGGCAGTAGTTGCTGCAAGTATGAAATCTTTTTATTTGTTTGATTGATTCATACAGCTGTTTTCTATTGACAAAAATGTATATACTTATGTACAACATGTCATTTTAAAATACATATTCTTTGTAGAATGGTGAAATCAATCTAATTCATATAGTCATCAGCGCACATATGTTGGTGGTGAAAACACGTCAAATCTACTGTCATCAATTTTCAAGAATGTAATGGTATATTCTTATTAATATAAGATCTCTTACACTTATGTACTGAGTACATCTTCTGTGAGGGCTTTCTTTTTCCTTCCCACACTTCCTGAGCGTCCATTTCTGCTCGAGTGCTGTTTTCGACATCTTTGGCCAGAATGGAAAGCAGGCTCCTCGGCATATTCGCCCCACATTCTCCTGGACCTGAGGGTAGGCAGTCAGTACCGGGCCGCCGTGGTGCTCGCACTCTCACCATCTCTCGGGGCAGAATCACCGAGATGAGAAAGCCCAGTCCTGCGAACCCCCCCTTGTCACATTTACTTCCAGCGAGAGCCTCTCGGCAGAGGCCCAGACTCACCACTCTGCTGCTGTGTCTAATCCGGTGCCCTGAGAGGTGGAGCCAGACCTGTCCCTGCCACATTCTCCTCAGATGCCCCCTTCTCAGGACTTGGTGTTCCAGGCTTCCGCTACTCGCTTCTCTCGGGGCAGAATCACCGAGATGAGAAAGCCCAGTCCTGCGAACCCCCCCTTGTCACATTTACTTCCAGCGAGAGCCTCTCGGCAGAGGCCCAGACTCACCACTCTGCTGCTGTGTCTAATCCGGTGCCCTGAGAGGTGGAGCCAGACCTGTCCCTGCCACATTCTCCTCAGATGCCCCTTCTCAGGACTTGGTGTTCCAGGCTTCAAGGTTCATCGCTGTCTGCTGCCTTCACCTGCTGCAGAGAGACGTGTGCTGGCCCTCCTCATTCCTCTGCCACGGTTCTGCTTCTCCCTGCTGAGTTTCTAACAGTTTCTGGAAACAGTTGTTTCCAGAGCTGTTCCTTTTCTCTCCCCCATGAAGAGCTAGCACATTTGAGGGAATCAAGAGTCATTTTCCTTATATTCTCTTTTCTGTGGCCCCAACTGATGTCTTCTAAATCATTCTTATGGTTGGCCTTCCATAATGAGAGGTATAATCCATGAATGACGAAGACAATCATTGTTCAAATCTTGTCCCTGAGTACGATGAGCCCAACTGGGAGATATTCTCCCATCAAACTAATACCCACCACAACCTGCTCAGCTCTCTTTGGTAGGTCATGTCTCCCCCTGATGGAGCTGTCTTATTTCTTGGTCATGGATGCACAGCCTGTGTGCTCCTTTACCTCGGTCGGCCATGGATGCACCTCCAGTGATAATACAGTATGTCACCTCCATCCTTCCAGGAGGCCTTCCTCAAATCCACCCCCACATCACGTAGCTATGCTGGATAGTTGTCTCAGGCTACAAAGGTGGTCCTCTAATTGCTATGATTGTGGACCCTTTCAACAGTTCTAAGAATCTGCTTCTCTGTGTTTTTCTGGATTTTGACTCCTGGGGGAGCCATTCTGGTCACTTCTGTTTTATTCATCTGTTAGGTAATTAATCCCCCATCCATGTTTTCATTTTTCAGATCTTGTAAGCACTAAAATCTTATCCTTTCCCAATGTTTTCCTTAAGAATCCTCAAACCTGGATACACATCCATTTGCTATTTTTTAACCCAAATTCCCAGATTACCTTCTTTTCTGTAACTGAAGGATAACAACCTTTGGCATGGGGAAACTCTCTTTCAGCTTTCTCAGCTTTCTGTCCTATGTTTCTCTTTCATTTTCCCTGTATTCTTAGGCTGGTGACGAGAATGAAGCATAGTGTCTAAGTCCCTTGAGTTCTTCTTGCATTTGAGGAACAATCTGATTTCTAGAGATACAAAGTTCCAGGCATTTGTCCTTGTGGATTGTGAATGTGCAGTAATGTTCTCTTATTGTTTCTCTGCCTCATCTCAAGATGGCACATTCTTTTTAATCATACAAAATCTGATTCTTTTGTTGTCTTATCAACAAAGCTCACCACCCTTGAGTAAGCCAGCTTGGGAAGGACATATATAATCAATAATCCAGAGTCAATATGGAATCGTGCATCAAAAGCCGGTGGACAAGGCAGGCAATCATGAATAACATCTCTGGTTTCCTCTTGTGGTCTGATTTGAGATGTCTTATAACACAGTGCCTCCTAGGTTTGACATAAATGATTTGAAGCTGTAATCTCACACAGTGTTATGTATTATATGAGAAATTTAGCTCTTTTCCTTTTTTTATTTTCTCCTCCACACCCCACACCCCGTTTGAAGCTTTTGCCTGCAGACACAGTTGAGAAACACAACAGAGGCAATAAATATTGTTCTGCTTGCTCTTGCCTAAAATGATCTCATCTCTGATTCAGCCATACCTGCAAACTAGGACCTATGCTGAGGGGTGCCTAAAGTTTAAAGTCAAGTGGTAGCACACTGTACTTTGAAGAAATGCATGTTTACTAAAACCCAGCCACTCTGTGTAAATAAAGTTACCACTGGCAGCAATGCCCAGTGTTGATAGACGCCCCACACACCCCACTCATCAGCCCAAAGGCCTGAGGCTGCCCGAGCACAAGGGAGCTCCAGAAGCCACACACTCCACCTGCTGCTTTCCCTCTAAATGCTCATCCTTGCCAATATCCAATGGCTTAGGGTCCATGCAAAAGTTATTGGGGTTCTTTGGAAGCTTGAGAATTACTGCTCATGTTCAGATGATAACTTCAGTTGAGCAGAGGGAGGTCAAAATACAATGCTTGTCACCAGCAAAATCATTTGAGAACATGGCCTGGAGCCTATAATCAACTGGGCTTGTGTGGGTGACTCACCTCCTGCAGAGATTGGTGGAAGTGAACAACTGCAGCCTCACTCTCTCCCAGGAGAGACAGCAACAGAGTAAGGGCCCGAACCTAGGATTTCTGTCACTAATGTCAGGGACATGTCACTTCCGTGGACCTTGGATTTAACTAGATAATCTCTGAACCCATATCTCTGGCTGCAATAATCTCCTCTGCTTTGTCCTCCAGGCCCAGACTATTTTCCAGCCTTAGCTGTTCCCAGCACATCAAAATCTCAGAAGGACCCCATCCTCCAGCTTGAACTCAGGAAGCTGCACATTTTCCAATTTACCTCCTACTGCTGGCCTTCCATCCTAAACTAAACCCCCATCATCTTTGCTTAACACTTGCCTGCATTTTCTCTCCTTCTACAGATCTCAGAGCCTTTGGACCTGGTGTTCCCTTAAATCACAGTCCCAGAAATCTCACTATTGCTGCTGTACAGTAGGATCCCAACTCCTCGTCTTTCTCGGATCACATAAACATCACAGAACCTCCCCAGGCCTGGGGACAAAAAGGGATTAAGCAAAATGCACATGTCACATCTGCCACTCAGAGAAAGACATTTTAATCCAGATGCCTGCCTGCAACTGGCTCTGTCCCTTCTCTGATTGTTCGCCTTGGGGATGAAACTGTCTATCTCCTCCAGCAGGGGCACTTAAACTTCAAAGACTCTCTCATCTGCTGCGGCATTGAGACCTGAGGGTGAGGGGCTGCTATGATTATCCAACACATATCAGTGGTCTTTGACTCCCTTCTGCTTCCCACCGATCTCCTCCCACTAGTTACGTGCTTTACACATCTCCTGCTGCCACCTCTGTGTGGCATCGCCACTATATGAATGTTGATAAATGCTATATAAAAGTCTATTAAATTAATCTAATGGCTTCCATGCTGGTCCTCTAACGACACAATGGATAAGAGGGTCTTTAAAGTTGAAGTGCTTCTGGGAAAGCTCAGAACATTTACCTCACTGTGCTTTGGTTTTAAGAACAGAACTGTAGCTATAAAAGGGATTTCCTTACCACCCCAAACTTCTGTACCCAAATTTGAGGCTTGGTGTAGGAAGCCACTTTACCAGGGTCCTAGAGATAAATTTGCAAAGCATTCAGTCTTAGTACTTAAATTTTCTCTTCTATGCTTTCCTATTCCATACATTGCACCCTTCTCACTTTTCTCCTTTCCTGACTTCACTGATCTACTTTCTGTAGGTTTGCCTATCCTGGATATTTCATATAAATGGAATGATACAATGCGTGGTATTTTGCATCTGACCTCTTTGATCAACATTGTAGTGGTCAACATTGTAGTGTGTATCACTACCTCATTTCTTTTCTTGCTCAGGGATATTCTATTGCACAGGTATAAACTAGAATCCACTTATCTATAGAGGATCTACTCCAGGAATACCCCCAGTGGACATCTGAAACTGATTATAGTCCTGATTTTATTTACTAGAATCCACTTATCTATAGAGGATCTACTCCAGGAATACCCCCAGTGGACATCTGAAACTGCAGATAGTCCTGATTCCTTCATATTGTATATTGCTTTCCTATAAATACATTCTTAGGGTAAAGGTACTGTAAGAGATTAATAATAATAACTAATAATGACATAAGACAATTATAGCAATATATGTAATAAAATAGCCAGAATCACTACTCTTATAGTTTAAAGCTTCTAAGTAAAATAATTTACTTGAACACAGGTGCTGTGATTCTGCAATTGTTGATCTGATAATTGAGATGGCCATCAAGAGACTAATGGGTGGGTTGTGTATACATCATGGAAACACTGGACTCATGTCCTGAGTGGGATGGAGTGTGGGAGGTCTTGAGATTTCATCATGTGACTCAGAATGACAACTGAAATCTTATCAACTATTTCTGGAATTTTCCATTTAATATTCTCTGACCTCAGCTGATCACATAAAACTGGAACCTGGGAACGTGAAAGAACAAGTAAGGGGAGACTGCTGTGCCACCTTTTATTTATCTGTTCATTTGTTGATGGACATTTGGGTTGTTACCATTTTTTTATTATTATGAATAATGTAGCTCTGAGCCTTTATGTACAACTTTTCCTGTGGACATGTTTTCATTTCTCTTGGACATAACTTACATGTGGAATTGATGGGTAGGGAGTTAATGCTGTATGTAACATTTTGAGAAACATCTAGGCTGCTTTCTAAAGTTTCTGCACCATTTTACATTCTTGTCAACAGGCATGAGGGTCTTAGTATTTCCATATGATTATCAACAGTTGTTATTATTTATCCTTTTGATTCTATTCATACTAGTGGCTATGAAGTGGTATCCCAAGGTGGTTTTGATTTCCATTTCCCTGATAGTTAATGGCATCTTTGTGCTTATTGGCCACAAATTTTCTTTGAAAATGTATATTCAACATCTATACTCCCATGTTCATTAAAGCACCATTAATGATTGCACACACAAAAAAAGTAGAAACAACCTGAGTATTCATCAACTTCTAAATGGATAAACACAATGTGATACGTTCACACAGTTGGATAAAGTGCAGCCATTAAAAAGAATGAAATCTTGCAGCTAAGTGGATGGGACCAGATTAAACCAAGCACAGTGGATTAAACCAAGCACAGAAAGGCAAGTACTACATGATCCTATTCACCAAAAAAAAATTTGATCTCAGAAGTTGACAACAGAAAGAGGGTTACCAGATACCAGGAAAAGTGGGAAGGGAGAAAGGAAAATATTGATTAGTGGTACTGAGCTGCAGTTGGATAGAATGAAAAGTTCAGGTTTGGTACTGCACAGTATGGTGACAACAAATAACAGTAACTTTCTGTACATTTTAAAAAGCTAGAAGAAAGCATTGTAAAAGTTTCCAACATAAAGAAATTATAAATGTTTGGGAAGATATGTTTAACCTGATTTAAACATTACATGATGCAGAGCCAGGGATTTCACTCAGTGATTCTGCCACCTGCCTCTCAAGTGCAAGGTCCTGAGTTAGATCTCCATTACCAAAATAATAATAATAATAATACACACTACATGTATTGAGACAGCAAGGTATCCATTAATATGTACAATGCTTATGTTTTATGTATCAGTTTAAATTTTTTAATTAAAAATTAGAAAGAAATGCCTTGTAGATCCTTTGATCATTTTCGATTGAGTACGTTATCTTTTTAGTTGACCTCCTGAATCCATTCACCTCCCTTCATTTCCCTAATGCACGATACCATCATCTTTCCCCTGGACCACTAAAACAGCATTCTAACCATTCTTTCTGTGTCCGCCTGTGTGAAGCTTCTTTCTAAGCTTCTCTTCATGTAACAACCAGAATAATAGTTTTAAACTGAAAATCTTATTTCATCACTTTTTCTTTAACAACTCTAGTAGTTTGTCCACTCTGTTCTTAGGACAGAGCCCCACATCTTTCATGTGGCTCACAGGACCCAGGATAACATCTCCATCCCATTTCAAGCTCTCATCCCCTTTCTCTGTGCACCCCAACACCAGCCTTGAGCTCCACCCAGTGTTCATGCAACAGATTTTCACCAAGCACCTGGTATGTGCCAGGCACTGGGCTGTCACTGAAATGACTTCAACAGTGACCAAGAGGAATGCAGACCCTGATTTCTTGGGGTGTGCAGTTTGGATGATGAGATATAAGGTTAAGAAGTAATTAAATAAATAGCTACACAACGCCAGTTGCAAAAAGGACCAGGAAGGAACCATTGCTATGGAAGTACAGTTGTTTTTCTCCCTCTGCTTAAAGTTCTTCCCCAGCCTGGCTGGAACACCTACTCAGCTAACATGTCTCCTCATAGAATCCTTCCAAGATTTCCTCATTGTCAAATTCCTCTGTAACACACCCCATAACTCCTCTTGAGAGCTTATATCAGAAATTTCAATCAACGGTTTTACATCTTTTCAATTATTTGTTAAGCATCCATTTCCCTCACTGGACCCTAGGTCCTCTCTCCTCCTGCCTCCACAGTACCTAGCACAGTCAGGCACATCACTGATCTAGAACGATATTGACTGGACAAATAAGTGAATAAATGAAATTAGAACTTTGGGTACCCATCAGCCCTTCAATGGGACACCTCTTGTCTTAGACCCCCACCACCACCTTTTCACAGTGCTTCTCAAGGACCAAGTAGTGTGGTCTTTAACTTAGTCATGGAAATCTGGGTTATTTCTTTTCATTCCTCCTTTCCATAAATATGTGCCTGAGGCAGACAGTTAACAGGCCCTCTGCAGAAATGACTCATTAGTAGCATCACCCTCCGACAGCCACGGGAGCACAAGAAACAAGGACAACTCTGAAGCTGAACCAGGAATTATAGATGTAGCCAATCACAGTGGAGCCCTTGGTGTGTTCCAGCAAATCACCACCATGAGTCAGGCCTCCTTCTGCCTGGATGGCCAGGGTGTCCCTAGTCCCTTTCTCTTCTGTTTCCTGCCCATCCTGGGTCAGCCCTCACCTCCCTGACTAACCCCCCAGTTCCTCTTGTTTGCATTTTTGTTTCCTCATGGATTTTCTCACGGCACAACCATGGGATCCCCAAATCATGCATCTTTCATTAAACTCCCTGATAAACACCACAGGGCTACTTTAGACAAATATTTTGTTGGATAGTTAACTTAAAATAAAAATAAGATTGAGTTAAAATGTGTACCTGCCACATGGATGTATGTTGAGCCAGCAGACCATGGTCTGAACCCTCTGAAACCATGAGCCAAGTAAGCCTCTCCTACTTTAAGATATGGGTATCAGATATTTTTGTTCCAGTTAAGGGAAAGTGACTACTATAGTTGGGTTATCTGAATTTAAGAAAGCAAAATAATCTTACAGTTTCACAGACCTATAGCACAAACCAGAAAAAAAAAAGGAGAGAAAGAAAAGGAAACCTTATTAATTATTTCTATTACGCTTAACCCTAACCTGTGTTTGAAGTACCATCACCTGCCACAGATCACATCTGTTAGGCAAATTAGCAAGCCCTGTGATAGCAAGGGAGAATCGGGCATAAAACCTCATTAATTTTAATCCATTAACATAGACTGGGAAATTGTGGCATTTTTTTTTAATGTTCTCATTTAGTTCATAATGTACAAACTCTAAAGGAATTTCTCTTTTCAGATGATTTTTGAAAGGAACATCCCCTATAATGTGCACACATTATATTTTTACACTTATTAAAGTATATTTCAGGACCTCTGCTTAAAGAATTTTTATGAGTCTAATTCTTCTTGTTGTATTTACTTAAAAGAAATAAAGTAAAAACAATATTCTTTAGCTTAGAGGTTTCATTAACTTAGTCAGGGATGTCTCCTCCCACCCCTTCCGTCCCTAGCCTCATCCTACATAGTGTCTACCTTCATTCTGACAAAATGAAAATGAAGTTTTACTGTGTTCCCAGACACTGAAAGTTCAGCTCAATTAGAAGTTGGCGGGGGGGAGAATTTAGCTCAGTGGTTCCACTGCCTGCCTCTCAAGAGCAAGGACCTAAATTCAATCCCTGGTACCAGAAAAAAAAAAGAAAGAAAAAAAGAAAGAAAGAAAGAAAGAAAGAAAGAAAGAAAGAAAGGAAGGAAGGAAGGAAGGAAGGAAGGAAGGAAGGAAGGAAAAGAAAGAAAGAAAGAAAAGGAAGGAAGGAAGGAAGGAAGGAAGGAAGGAAGGAAGGAAGAAAGAAAGAAAGAAAGAAAGAAAGAAAGAAAGAAAGAAAGAAAGAAAGAAAGAAAGAAAAGAAATTAGGGCACCATTTTGGTCTTCCCTGCATGACTGTAATCCCAGCCCTCTGGGAGGTAGAGGTGGGAGGATTGAAAGTTTAATCCCAGCCTGGGAAATTTAGTGAGACTCTGTTTCAATTTTTTTTTTTTTAATTAAGGGGCGAAAAAAGAAAGAAAAATACAGCAAAGTAACAAGAGCTTCTACTGGAAGTTTAAAGGAAGAAGAGCAGCAGAAGCTACGCACCAAACAGAAAGTGATGCATCCTCTGCTGATGGCAAGCAAATCTGTGAGAAGGAACCTAGAGAACAGCTTAACAACAGATTCCAAACTTCCTGCATTTGCTTACATCTCTAGGCAGAAGAGGAGTTTCTATCTATAGCTGCTCTTCAGCACAATACTTCTCAGCTCAGGCTATATCCAAAGAACTGTAGCTAGAGTACAATGGATAGTTTTGCAAAGGGGCAGAATGTTTCTTTAGTTTGTTAAATCCGAAAGGCAAGTCATCCAGGGACCAGGCTCTTCTCCAAATCATGCCTTCCTCTCTGTGGAGTGAAACCAAACATTGACTAATTAAAGCACATGTGCAATTGTAAATAATGCAATGTATACTCAAGACCATGGGATCAGAGGCTTGGCCCTGGTCCATTGCTTTGGTTCTAAGGCCCAGAGACATCCTGGTGTCCTCTCCTAATAGAAAGAGCCCAACGTGCAAAGTAACTACTGACCCTCATGAAGCTAAGATTGCTTTATCTGAAATCTCAGGCCTGAAAACACTTGGCCTCCTGCAGTATATGGGTAGCCAAAGGTTGTCAGAACCCTTGGTAAAGCCTTCTTTCCCTCTGGCCATTGGAACAACATTTACACTGCCATGGTTTTAGCCACTGTCTCCCTTCTCTCTGTTCTAAAATGATATAAGCCATTCCAGAGACATATATTTACGTCCAGGCCAGACCTCTCACTTTGACTCCAAACTGTACTGCCCTCATATTCTTCCACCCAATGGTCCTTCTCGTCTTTATCAATGGCAGCTCCTTCCCTCCAGTCTCTCACGCCAAAACCTCACAATCATCCTTGACTCCTCTCTCATTCCCCACATATAAACTCAGCAAATCTTGAGTTGAATCACTTCTCATAGGTGCACTACTGTTGTTCCCCTGCCCCGCAGTGTTTCTCATCCCTGTTTGCCAATTTCACCTCCCAGTGGACATGTGGCGACCTCTGGAGACTCTCGGTTGTTGCATGGAGAAGGTGCTGCTGACATGTAGCGAGTAGAAGCCAGGAGTGCTGCTAAATACTCTGCACTGCATAGGACAGCCCCCACCACAGGGAATTATTCATCCCACAATGTGGTAGTGCCCAGTTGAGAAGCTCTGTCCTGATCCACACCTCCATCTCTCTCACCTAGATTATCTCAGTAGCTTCCAAATTGCTCTCCCTGATTCACTTCTTGCCTCCTCCCCCACAGTATTTCCCATAGAGCAGCCAGAGTTATCCTGTTAAAATAAGTCATATCCCATCACTTTGCTTCCAAAAACACCCATATTACCTTTCATCTTGTTCAGAAAGACCCAAGTCTTTCCAATGGCCTAGAAGTGACCCTGCATCACTTCACCCAGCCAAGTGCCTGGCCTCTGTGCTGATCCTTGGAATCAACATTCTTGTCCCAAGGCTTCTGCTCTTTTTTCCCTGTTGGAACATGCCCCCCGCCTTAGCATAGCCTGCTCCACTTCACCTGAAGTTTCGCTTACAGGAGCACAGTCTGGATGAGGTGACCCTGGCTTGCATGTCTGTTACTGCAGTTTGGAGACTGCAGTCTCCCTGCCAGGGCACACCCAGTCTCTCTTCCCAGTTTTATTTCCCATTGCACTTTTCACATTCAAATTTACTATCTCACACCATTAGAATGTAAGCCTCATAAGAGCAAATATTCTCGAGTACTTTGTTACCTCTCTGTTTCCTGGAGTAAAACAGACCTTTGTTTAATAAATTAATGAAGGAAAGATGGAGGGGGGGATCATTGCAGGTAAATTGAACATAGGAGAAAATATTTACCATTATCAGAGTTAATGTCTCTAAACACATTATTATGTATCTTTCCAAACATTCTTCTATTTTGGTATATGACTGTTTTAAGTCAGAAAGCACAGACTGAGGGAAATAGGAACTTGAGCCCCAGCTTGAGTTCCATTTGAATGGGACCTTGAGCAAGTAATTGAATGTTTGCAAGCCTCAGTTTTCTCATTTCAAAAATGAGAAGCAAAAAGGAAGGCATGGTAGTGCACACCTATAATCCCAGCACTGAGGCAAGACAAGGATATTGGGTTCAAGCTCCAATCCTGAAAGAGGGAGAGGGAAAAATGCACCTCCTGCCTCATTGGGATATTGCAAAGATCATTTAGGAAAGCACATAACCCAATGCCAAGTGCACAATAAGCACTTGATAAGTAGTACTTTTATTATTATCACACAGCATGTGTTGTTTTACACCTTGCCTTTTTCACTTAATAGTTTTGAATATATTCATTTGGCATAAATATAATCTTATGGCATTTTTGATAGAACCACACAATGTTCCATCTTAAGGATGCATTGTGTTTTTTAGCCAGTCCCCTATGTGTTGATAACTAGGATAGTCCTGATTTTTTTTATCACTGTTGAAATAATCTGGTGATAATCTTTTTCCACGTCCTTATTTACGTCCCTAAAGTAGAAACACTACATCAAATATTTAGGGCTTTTGTTATTCACATATGGTGGGAAGCGGATTCAGTGTGAAGAGACAATATGAGTTTTAAGGTGTGGCATTGGTATTAAAGAAAGTGATCAAGTCAGAGAGGCCAGTGGTGGCAGGGCCTGGGGGCTCACCCTAGAAAAAGATGTTACTTTGGGGGGTTGTGGGGGCCTTCACTAAGGAGAGGGCTTGGGTACTCAGTGCTTTGTGGTATCAGGCTTGTGAAAGCCCACCTCACCCTCTCCCTAGGGTGCAACACCAATCTCAGCCTCAAAAGCTTAGTTATTGGAGCAAACAATGGCACCCTCACCCCAGTCTTCTGCTGAAGGGAAGAGGAGGATCAGATGCTTAGAACAGCTAAGAAGAATGAAGGAGGGGTACCTTCAGTGTGCTGCTTCCAGGATCACTGGGGACAGGGGTAAGCCTGGGATGACTGGGAATAGGCGATTAGAAGGGCCAGCAGGCCAAACCTGCCATCTCACCCAGTGCTCCAGCACACACAGGCCAAGGGTATGGCGGAAGGCGTGCTTGCTGCCAGCAGTGCTCTTTAGCTGTCTATTAATCATGGAAAATGGAACATTGTATTTCCATATTAGCTTTAGCCTTAGGCTTCCTAGTGTTTCAGCTCAGAATTGAACTCCCCAGCCAGGCCCACGAAACCCTGAGTTACCACGGAGCCACCCTTGAATCCTAGACCCATGACTCTTAGAGTTAAGCTGAATGTGTCCTTTCCGGAAGATAAGGAGCAGGTGGGGGGGTAGCTAAGGGACAGAAAAGAGGCCAGGACTACCTATTTCATGGACTGTCCAGGCCAATGCAAGAAGCTCCTCAACCTGTAACTAGCCCCTGGGTCCTGTAACTGATACATTAAATGTGATGTGCTTTCCCTGCCTAACTCCATCCTTCCGAGTCACGAGGGGCTGATATATCTCCATTCTCAGTCCCTTGGTGTCCTCCCCTCCCCAACATTCTTCTGTGCCTATTTTTCTATATGTGAAATTCCACATAGACTAAACACCTACTGTGGTCTGGAATGGTTTTGCTAGATATTTCGGTGGTATTGTCGTGAAAGAGAGCCATACGGATCTCATTTCTATCCCTTCAGTTTTTCTCTTTATTTCAGAACACTGATTTGGTAATCTTGTTACAATGCCTACTCTGCTTTGGTTGTGAAGTATACTAGGAATCCCATGACCTGTCCAATTCAGAAATGAGAGAAAAGCAACTGCGATAGTGGAGGACAAACCTGACCGAGGAGGGTCTGGCAGCTCAGCCTCCAAGGATGAAGGCATGAAGAACTCGGATGGACGCCACGCTGGAACTGAGGGTCTGAGCCGGTGGTGTGGAGCTTGGAGTGGGCTTCTTAGCAAACTCTGAGTGCTTCTTATCTGCCTCAGTCCATTTTCTGTAGCTATAACTGAATAACAGAATGAGTCATTTAAAGGGGACCTGGAAGCATCTAAATACGTGAACCAGTTGGCAGGGAGGAAGGAGTCTGCTTGGTGGAGATGAGGGACTGGAGAAGACAGCCATGTGTCTATGTCCCAGCCCAGCCCCAACAGCTCCTGTATGAGCCCTAGGGATTGTAGGCAAAGCCAAAAGCTCAGTTTCTAGGAGGTCATCTGGAGGAAACAAGTAATCAGGTGACATCATGCAGTGAAGAGGGCAGGAAGGGATATTGTCCAAGTGCTACAGATTCAGTCCAATGAGACCGCAGGAAGCACCACTCTTGCACCACAGAGCATGCAGCTTTGGAAGGACACCAAGAAATGATATGGCAGGGTGTCATCAGGGTTGTCTCGGTGGGTGCCAAGAGCATATGCAGAGGTGAAGAAGCAGGCAAACAGTTCCTTCCTCCGAGGGACACAAAGTGTGAGAACTAAGCAGCCACTGCCTAGCTCCTGCTATGTCTCTGGATCCCTCAAGAATCATCAGACTAAAGGTGGAAACTTGAGGCCCTATACTGGGTAAGTGAAGGTGAAATTTGACTTACTCCTGTAAATGCAGTCCTGTTTGTACCCAGGGCTTAGAAATGCTGTGAATGTAATTCATTAGGATGCACTGGAGCTCAGGATACAGAAAGGACCAGTCTCAAGAGCAAGCTAAACACAGCTAGGGAGAAATGACTTAGCCTAGAAGACAGCAGAGATCTCCCTGTAGAGGAGCTGGTCCTAAAGGGTCATTTTTATGTGGGAGAAGGGAATTCTGAAATACGGAATGCGGAGTAGTCAGAAAGGGCAAGAATTGTACACAGGAGTTTCGGGATGACCTGAACCTATGAGCAAGCTGAAGACTGGTAAGAAATGAAACAAAGATCATTTCTCACCATATGGGACTCTGCATAGGGCTGCTTGAGTGTCCTCATGGCATGGCAGAGATGTCCCCAGAGAGAGTGACAAAGATGAGGATTTTGAATAGCACACCATGGCCTTTAGCTTATTCTAGAAGCAATACCTACTGCCTTTGAAACCAGAATGCTGCTGTGGCTGTGAACTGATTGGCTGTGCAGAACTGGGCAGAGTAAAGGAGGTGCCACGGTTAGGAGGTGTCATGGTTATTTTCCAGCACTTCAAACCACATTGGTAGCCTTAACCCTGCCCATATACTCCAGTGAGACCTACTAGGGGGAGTTGTCACTTCTGTTGGGGCCCTGACTGACCCAGGAAGCAATCACTTTGTCCAGATGAGGACTACTGAGGACTGACATAGAGTAAAAGCAGGTGCAGAGATAAATACAAATATTCAAGAGCTTTCCAACCATGAGGAGCCATGGAGCTTGATGATTTATTATTATGGAGTATATTTGTTATGTATTGCCATGTAACAAATCACCATAGGCACAGTGGCTTTAAAATAACACATACTCATTACCTCACATTCTCTGTGAGGGAGGAATTCAGGCATGGTTTAGCAGGGCCCTGAGCTTCAAGGTCTCTCATAAAGCTGCAGTCAGGTTGTCGGCTGGGCTGCAGTGCCATCTAAAATCTCTCTCTCTCTCTCTCTCTCTCTCTCTCTCTCTCTCTCTCTCTCCTTTTTATTATGGTACCAGGGATCAAACTCAGGACCTTGTGCTTGTGAAGTAGGCAGCAGCACCACTGAGCTAAATCCCTGGCCTCCATCTAAAATCTTGATGGCAGCAGACCCACTTCCAAGCTCACAAGATTTTTGTCAAAATTCAGTTGGGCTAAGGTCCTCGAGTTCTTGCTGGCTGCTGATCAGAGGCTTGCTTTATCAAAGTCAGTGAAACAGAAGTTCTGTCAAGATGAAAGGTACAATCTTATGTATTGTAACTTTAGCAGTGACATCCGTCATCTTTGCTATGCTCTGTTGGTCAGAAGCAAATCACAGATCCTGCATACATTCCAGGGAGGGTATTGATAAGAATGTGAAGACTTCATGGATTTTTTACTTCTCATCTTGCTATTTATCCAAATATGAATTGAAGAATAAGAAGATTTGGTTTCAGGGGCCAAA
The DNA here is from genome assembly GCF_012274545.1 of Fukomys damarensis. NCBI lineage: Eukaryota > Metazoa > Chordata > Mammalia > Rodentia > Bathyergidae > Fukomys > Fukomys damarensis. The sequence continues at coordinate 40,675,384 of NW_022900947.1, read as the reverse complement.
AGGGGAATGGTGCTTCTTAAGAGTTAGCAGAGATCAGAGCAGGAGATTGTCTCCAGACAAATTCACAAATGACCTCAGTCTAACCATAGAAAGAGAGACTTAGGTTTCAGGACAAAGGACAAGCACAGGTCCTGGGAATTCTGAGGTGGTTTTTCTGGTCCTGCTAATTTGTTAGAAAAATCAAATGATAAAACATACCAGTGATCAAATCTCTTTAGGAAAGCTGAAGGGAAGGAGGACTCATTTGTATTTTCAAGAGCAGGAACTGCATGTTTTCATGGATGCAACTTCATGCTTACTAGAAGGGAGCAGGAACCAGCCAGTGGTTTCAAGTCCCAAATTTATTCACTGGAGAAAAGACTAAAGCTTCTAAGAAGAAAGGACATTCACAAGGCCTTCAGAGAGCATCCAGGGAGTGCACTGGTCTCAGAAATAAATTCAATTTAAATTTTTTAAAAAATAAAGAAGGTGGCTAACAAGCTGAGTAGGTATGGAACAGTGGGAGAAACACTGGGGCAGGAAACTGGAAATAAGTTTCTTTGTCCTGCTGTGCTGCTTCTTAGACCTGTGGCTCCCTGTGACTCAGCCTCTCCAAGCCTTCTCCAGGCTTCCTCCATGGGAATATCACCTGGGCCATCCCAGGAACCCCAAGAGCATTCATTTCACAGAAGCAAGGAAGACATCTACTATAGGAAGGCACTAGAGTGACTGTAAAGAGAAAGAAGACAGTAGCCTCATCCGAAGTAGCATGCAGGCCTATTGATGAGTGTCATCCTACTTTGTCAAGCAGAATATGGCCAGCAAATATGAGAATTTACACAAAGGATACCCGCTTTGTTCCCAGTGCCTTCCCCTACCTGACACATGAAGCAACGATAGGAGGAAGCAAACTGAACAGCCCACAAGAGTCCTCGTGACTAGGACAGCACAGAGCTTTGATTACATTTTCACTAACACTTGCCCATTCATTTAATAAACATGTCCTGATGTGATTTTCAAAATCAATCTCAGCACTGTGGCATGTAGCAGAAATAACCACAAACTATCTCTGCGTCCTTGACCGACACCAATGATCCCTTTCTCTCTCAGTTTGTGTAAAATGTGTAAATGTGTAAAATGGAAATAGTAACAGTAACACAATAACAACCCACCTCAAAAGAGAGGCTCACAGAGAGCATGGCTATAAAACTGTCCCTTAAATGAAACTGATAGTACAACTGTGAGCTGACTACTCTGAGTGGCGTCTCAGCTCAGTCTGTGGCTCCAGTGGAAAAACCTCGCACTCTGCAGCTGACTTTTGCAGAGAGCCCACCATACGTGAAAAGTGACTCCCCACAGTACAGAGGCATTCTGCTTCGTCTGCCTCCTGCTCTTGGAAATGGAGACTGAGGCATGAATGAGAAGGTGGCTGAGGTTACAGAGTTCATTAGTGGAAGAATGACAACAAGAAAACTGTTATGGCTTGTGTCTAGATGTCCCCCTAAGCTTCATGAAGTTATAGGTGTGGATTTTCAGAGGTGGCTGGATCTGGAGTATGTGATGCTGGGCTCAAGGGTGTGTGGTTACTAAATTAGACCACTCATTGGTTTGGCACAGATCTAAGTATGGGCTCTACCTTGAGTGTGGGTGAGGGCAGGTACCCTGAATAAAATATAAGGGACAAAAAGAGGGCTAGTGTGGTTGCTCAACACTAGTTGCTTGTAGCTTGCTGCCTTCTACCTGCCGTGAACTGTTTCCCCTCTGTACAGCCCCTCTCCCATGCCACCCTGCCTGGGAGCCAGCAGCTATAGACTGAAATCTCTGCAAACTGTGAACCAAATAAATCGTTCCTCCTTTAATTTTGGGCCTCAAGTATTTTGTCTCAGCAATGAGAAAACTAAGACTTTCTGATGGACCACAGCCACTGTCATAGGAATGCATGAGCCATTCAGCTTTCAGTTTCTGCACTGACCCTAAAGATGGTCGAGGGTCATAGACTCTCATGAGGTGAAGTAAAAGTTTGACTTTGATTTTCAAACAAGCTTCAGCAACCTGCAATCAAACTGTGGTAAAACAATGAAATATATAATATGGATTTGAAATTGTTCATCTTTGGTTTTGTTGGATAATATTCATTTTTGTTAAATCAAAGGACAAAAATAGTGTTGTCTCTATTTTCTTAAAACTTTCTACCTGAAGTTAAACTGGATTCTCAGATTGATTGCCTTGGGAGCCACTGAGGTAATTAGTGGAGCACATTTCTGGGTATGTCTGGATAAGTCATGGAGGTGTGATCTTGGGGTCTATATCTGGTCCCTCAGCCTTTCCTCTCTGGCACTGTTCCCCTGCTGTTTCCCAGCTGCCATCAACTAAAGAGTTTTGCTCCACCGCACCATTCCACCATGATGTTCCTGTCTTGGAGCCAACTGATCATGGACTGAATCCCCTGATACCATGAAGCAAATAAACCTCTCTTTCTTTAAGTATGGGATATCAGGTATTTTGTCTAGCAACTGGAAAGTTGGTTATTATAGTAGATTAACAATAGGCTCTGGTACCTCTCATCAGCTGCATGTTTATTGTGGCCATGGACTCACCCAAAGATAGCTATGTTGTAATCTGGTGCCCCTCAAATCAAGATTTCTATAAGACCATTGTCTCCTGAATCTATTCTCCTCTTCATCCTAATGATAGATTTCCAGTTACCAAATCTAAGAGCCTAAGGTTGCCTACAGAAATAAAATTTCATAAGCACCTTGTCTCTAGGCATGGCCACATGACTAAGTTTGAGCCAAAGGAATAGGGGTTGAAGCACTTATGCTATGTCCCTGAAAGCAAGTCACCAGCTTTAAACTCCCCTTTCCCCTCCTCCACTGAGGCCAGAATGTCAGTACAGGGCTATTACTCTAGGTTTGATCAGGTTGACAAGAGAACAAGAGGACTAAAGGGACCTGGGTCTTTAGGTCTCTGGGTGCCCTTCTAGGCAACCACTACAAACCTAGGCTTCTCAACTATGTCCTGATTGTGATGTAAGAAAACATAAGTGCCTATCGGATCTATGCTATCATATTCGGGGTGTTTTGTTATAGCAATTGAGCCTATGTTCTGACTGACATGTCAATGCATTTGCAAAAATGCTGTTTAAAATACATTATGACTCTGACACCAGAAAAAATTTAATTGAACACCTCTTAAAAATATTAGATCTGTGACCATGACGCTGAGCACCAAAGATATAATAAATCATGAATGAACGCAAAGGTCATGTGCTTCATTTTTATAGTACTCACAGTTCACAGGCAAGTGTTAATCTCATGGACCACTGAGTGCATGGAAAGACCTTTCATGGCGCAAGACAGGGAGGAGGGCTGAGGGAAGGGAAAAGGCTGAATGTTTCTCACTTTTTTCAGCTTTGAGTTTATTGGTACATTTTAGGGATGCAGTACAGTTACATTCATTGTTGGGACCTTGTACCTCTACATGACAGGTCTTGGTTCTCATTTTATTCCCCTTACCGCTGCCCTCCCTTCACCCCTTCCTATCCTCCCCATCTATAAACACTTTATTTCCATCTTTTCATTATCTCACATTTTTTCTTTTCCCTTATTACCCTTCCCCTACCCATCCCACCTTCCCTACACCTTTAGCCCCTTTCTTCCCATTTCACAATGTCAGTAATCTTATTAGGATCTTGTGTATTATTACAGTTTATTCACACCAGAGAAACTATTTGGTATTTACATGTGTGACTTATTTATTTCACTTAGGAGTACATCTTCAATATGCATCTATTTTCCTATGAAAGAATCTATTTTCTCGTTCTTTGTGGCTGAGTAATATTCCATTTTATTAAAAAACCACATCTTCTTTATCCAATTTCCAACTGTTGAGCAAATGGGCTGTTTCCAAGTTTTAGCTATTACAAACTGTGTCACTGTAAACATGGGTGCGCAAACATCACTGTGATATGATTCTTTTAGTTCATTTAGAAAGATACCCAGCAGAGGGATAGCTGGGTCAAATGGAATCTCCAGTCCAAGCTCTTTGAGGTATCTCCATATTGATTTCCATAGTGGTTGCAGCAGTCTGCACTCCCACCAACAATGGAGAAGGGTTCCTTTCTTCCCACAACCCTACCAACATTTGTTATTGTGTGATTTCTTGATAGCAGCCATTCTTTGTGGGGTGAGGTGGAATCTCAGTGTTGTTTTCATCTGCATCTCTTGAATGGAGCATTTTTTCATATATTTACTTGCAGCTTTTATTTCTCTGTCTGAGAAATTTCTGTTCATTTCAGATGCCCATTTTTGAATCTGGTATTTATATTTGGGGGGGCTGATTGTTTTGAGTTATTTATATATTCTAGATAATAGTCCTTTGTCTGAGGAGCAGCTGGTAAAAATTTTTTCACACATTATAGGTTGTCTCTTAGTTCTGCTGCTGGTTTCTTTTGCAGTGCAGAAGCTTTTTAATCAGATGAGATCCCAGTTGTTGATTCTTTCTGCTAGTTACTGTGCTACTGAGGATTTGTTCATAAAGTCTTTTCCTATGCCAATGTCTTGCAGAGTTCTGCCTAACTTACCTTCCAGCAAGTTTAGTGTTTCTGTTTTAATGTTGAGATCCTTAATCCACTTGGATTTTAATTTAGTGCATGGTGAAAGATAAGGGTCCAGTTTTAATCTTTTGCAGGTTGAGATCCAGTTTTTCCAACACCATTTACTAAAGAGGCTATCTTTCCTCCAGTGGGGACTGTCAGCTCCTTTGTCAAAGATGAGGTAGCTGAGTATATCTGGATTTGTTTTTGTGTCTTCCAATCTGTTCCATTGATCCTCAGGCCTGTTTCTTTGACAGTACAAAGTACAAAGTACATGCTGTTTTTATCACAGTCGCTTTGTAGTGTAGTTTCAAATTGAGGATTGTTATACCGCTGCCATGTGTCTGTTGCCTAGGATGGCTTTTGTTATTCTAGGTCTCTTATAGTTCCAAATGAATTTTTGTATTCTTTTTTCTAGTTCTGTGAAATAGAGTGTTGGAATTTTAATTGGCATTGCATTGAATCTGTGTAGCAGTTTTGGTAGTATGGCCATTTTCACTATGTTGATTCTTCTTACCCAGAATCAGGGGATATCTTTCCATTTTTTTATATCCTCTTCGATCTCTTTTTTCAGAGTGCTATAGTTTTCAGTGTAGAAATCTTTTGCTTCTTTTGTTAGATTGATTCCTAAATACTTCATTTTTCTGCATGCTATTGTAAAAGAAATTTTTTCTCCTTATTTCTCTCTCAGTGAGTCTGTCATTTGTGTATAAGAAGGCTATTGATTTTTGGGTGTTCACCTTGTATCCAGCTACACTACTGAATCTGTCAATTAAGTCTAGAAGTCTTCTGGTGGAGTTTTTTGGGTCTTCAATGTAGAGTATCATATCATCAGCAAATAATGACAGTTTAACTTCTTCCTTTCCTATCTGTATTGCTTTAATTTCTTTCTCTTGTCTAATTGCTGTGGCTAATGTTTCCAGAACTATATCGAAGAGGAGGGGTGATAGCGGGCATCCTTGTCTTATTCCTGATTTTAAAGTGAAAGTTTTCAATTTTTGGCCATTTAATATGATGTTGGCTGTTGGTTTTTCATAGATAGCCTTTATTAAGTTGAGGTATAGACCATCTATTCCAATTTTTTGCAGGGTTTTTATCATGAATGGGTGTTGAATTTTGTCACATGCTTTTTCTGCATCTATCGAGAGGATCATATGGTTTTTGTCCTTGACTTTGTTAATATAGCATATTGCATTTATTCACTTACATATGTTGAACCACCCTTGCATCCCTGGAATAAATCCGACTTGGTCAGGATGTATGATCTACTTGATGATCCTCTGTATTCTGTTTGCTAGTATCTTATTAAAGATTTTCACATCTATATTCATTAAGGAGATTGGCCTGTAGTTCTCTTTTTTAGTTGGGTCTTTCCCTGGTTTGGGAATCAAAGTGATACTTGCTTCCAGGAATGAATTTGGAAGTATAGCTTCCCTTTCAATTTCATTGAAAAGTTTAAAGAGTAATAGCAGTAGTTCTTCTCTAAATGTCTTGTAGAATTCAGCAGTGAATCCATCAGGGCCTGGGCTTTTCTTTGTTGGTAAGTTTTTAATTACATTTTCAATTTCACTGACTGTAATTGGGGTGTTTAAATGTTTTTATCTGCTTTATTCAACTTTGGTAATTCGTAAGTATCTAAAAATCTGTCCATTTCTTCTCTGTTTTCCATTTTATTGGAGTACAGGTTCTCAAAGTAGGTATTAATGATTCTCTGGATTTCTATTGGATCTGTTGTGACTTTGCCTTTTTCATTCCTGATTGTATGGATCTGAGCCTTTTCTTTCCTTTTTTTTGATAAGATTAGCTAAGGGTTTGTCAATTTTATTTATTCTTTCAAAAAACCAACTCTTTGTTTCATTTATTTTTGTACCATTTTCTTAGTTTCCAGTGCATTGATTTCTGCTCTAATCTTTATAATTTACTCCCTTATTCGAGCTTTGGGTTTTTCTTGCTCTTGTTTTTCTAGGAGTCTAACATTCATCATTAGGTTGTTTATTTGAGCTTGCTCTGTTTTCATAGTGTGGGCATTCAATGTTATGAATTTTCCCCATAGAACTGCTTTCATTGTGTCCCATAGATTCCTGTATGTTGTATTGGCATTTTCATTTATTTGTAAAAACTGTCTAATTTCTTCTTTAATTTCCCCTATAATCCATTGATTGTTCAGGAGAGTGTTGTTCAGTTTCCATGTGCTTGTGAAGTTCCTACAGTTTCTTGTGGTGTTGATCTCCAGCTGTATTGCACTATGATCTGATAATATACAGGCGATAACTTCAATTATTTTGCATTTATTCAGACCTGTTCTGTGAGCTAGTATGTGGTCTATCTTGGAGAATGATCCATGTGCAGCTGAAAAGAATGTATATTCTGATTTTGTGGGGTGTAATACTCTGAAGACATCTATTTTTTTCAGCTTTAATTGAGTTTATTGGTACATTTTAGGGATACAGTACAGTTACATTCATTGTTGGGATCTTGTATAAAATGGAATATTGCTCAGCCATAAAAAACAAGAAAATAGATTCATTCATAGGAAAATGGATACATATTGAAGACATCTATTAAGATCATGTGTTCCAAAACTTGGTTCAGTTCTATTATTTCATTGTTGATTTTCTGCCTAGATGATCTCTCAATTTGTGATAGTGGGGTATTTCAATCCCCCACTACAATTATATTCGTGCTTATTTGGTATTTCATGTTACTTAATATTTGTTTTATATAGTTGGGGGCATTTATATTTGGTGCATATATGTTTATGATTGTCATCTCTTCCTCTTGCATTGTTCCCTTTACAAGGATGTAGTGGCCTTCTTTGTCTCTCTAATGAGTTTTTGTTTGAAATGTACTTTGTCTGCAAATAAGATTGCTACCCCTGCTTTTTTCTGGGCACCTGTCATGTGGAGAATTGTTTTCTATCCTATTCACTTTCAGTCTATGGGCTTCTTTTTGCACTAGGTGTGTTTCTTGTATACAACATATTGTTGGATTTTGCTTCTTAATCCATTCTGCCAGTCTATTTCTCTTGATTGGTGAATTGAGGCCATTAACATTGATGGTTATAACTGATATGTTCTGACTTATTATTGTCATGTTATTGTTCTTTTGTTGACTCTTTTTACTTTTTCTCCCTTCTCCCTTTAGTTTCTTGCCTTGCCTATTTGATTTGCTCTGTTGGGCCTCATGGTATTTTGGCCTCATTGTCCTTTTCTAGGATATTGTTTAGAATTCCTTGTATTGCTGGTTTGGTGCTCATCAAGTTTCTCAGGTGTTCGTTGTCATGGAAGTACCTTATTTCCCCATCCATTTTGAAAGAGAGTTTTGCAGGATACATCAGTCTAGGTTGGAGGTTGTTTTTTTAGGACTTGAAATACCTCACTCCAGGCTCTCCTTGACCTGAGGGTTTGTGTTGAAAAGTCTCCTGTGATTCTAATGGGCTTTCCTTTGCATGTGATTTGTTTCTTTTCTCTTACTGCTTGTAGTATTTTGTTCTTCTGTTGGATTTCTGGGATCTTGATTATTGTATGTCTAGGTGCAGATTTTTTTTATCCTGGCTAGTTGGAGTTCTATATGCCTCACTTATCTGTATGTCTAGTTCTTCCCTTCTGTTTGGGAAGTTTTCTGTCATTAATTCTGTGAACAGCATTTTTAAGTCATTTGTATTTTCTCCTGCTATTTCATGGATTCCTATCAGTCTTATGTTATTTTTCTTTGTATCATCTAGAAGTTGTTGGATCAGTTTCTCATGATCCCTTACTGTTTTTGAGAGTCCTCTTTTTGCATGGTCACTGACTGCAATCCTATCTTCCATATCTGAAATTCTATCTTCGCAATCTTTTATTCTGTTGTGTACACTTTCAATAGAGTTTTTAATCTCCTGGATATCTGTTTGATTCTGTTTTATGGATTCGATTTCTTTCCTCTGTTGGGCATTCATTGTTTCCATTTCTTTCTTATGCTGAGTCTTCATGGCTTCTATCATGGTCTTGAGCTCATCTATTTTTTTGTCAGTTTCTGCTCTAGAGTCTCGAATCATGACTTCCATTTTGCTCATCATCTCTACGGTTAACTGGGAAATTATTTCTGATTTGAATTTTCCTCGAGCCTGATTGATCTGTTTTGTTACCTCCTGTGCTATGGGTCCAGGGTGTCCTGCTGGTTCACTATCAGACTTTTCATCCTCATTTGCCCTACTGTTTGCCATTGGTGAACTGGAAGTCTGTCTTTGTGTCTTGCTTAAGTGTTTTCTCATTTTTATTTTTGTTGTTGGGTGGTCCTTGGTTTAATTTCTGGGTTATTACTTAAATCTTCCTGATATAGTTGTGTTTTAGCTTTTGAGTCTCTCCTGACTCATAGCCATACTCATTTTCATAATATCAGAGAAAACAACTCATTAAATCCATCACAATCCTTTACCCCAATTGATACATTCAGCGGCCCAATAGGATCAAGCACAGCTTGCAAATTGACCACTTCTGGTAGTCATTAATCTATCACCTTTAAACCGTGTGAATTAAATTAATATCAAGAAGCAACCCAAAATATGTTTGCAGTAAGTACACTTTTCAATATATCTTTACTATTTAGGATGGGGGCTTAGACTGAGTTAGGACAAGAGGAGTAGATAAGTGAAAGAATTGAAGAAGGTTTCAAGTGAAGCCAGAGGATGTAGAATGACCATACAATCTTCACAAAACTATTAACTTCAAAGGGGATAGACAGAGTGCAGGAATGAGGACAAGAATATATCCCCTTACAGTAACAAGGGCTCACCTTCCCTTGAAGCTATGGAGCCATGAGTGAGATAAAATGACAGGAGAAAAGAACATAAAGAAAAAAAGAAAAAATGATAAAAGAAGAAGTCTGAGTTAGGGCAGGAGCAGGAAAGAAAGGGAGATAGGGATAATATGGTAGAGCAAGAGACTGAGTTGGAGAAAGAGGACAGAAAAAAGAAATTGCAGGGTGGAATGAGGAAAAGAAAAAAAAAGAACTTGAAGGACCTCTTTCAGACTATGTCTCTATTGTCATATTATACCTCATGTACAGCCATGTGCAGAACCAAATCCCCTGATCTCAGCTAGCCAATGGCAGGTCCCCACGACTCAGACTGACCTCAGTCAACAAGGCCTAAATTGAGTTTCCCAACCAGCAGGGTTGAACTCCACTCAGTTCGATTACAGGTTTCCCCTGCCCTTTCTTTAAAGATGTTCAAAGTTGGGAGCTCAGAAAAATATCCTTCATGACCACGTATGCCTCTGCAGAGTGGGTCCAAGGACTGGCCCAATCAAGATGTTTGAGAATGGGGGTGGGTGTGGAGCAGGTTGCGGGGGTGTTTCAAGGGAACTGGTGTGGCTACCTTCTTTGCTGGAGTTGGTGGCATGCAGTCAGGAGGTAGCGGACCTTCCAGGTGGGCCCGAGAAGGTGACCAGAGAGATCTCCGGGGGCCTTTCTTGCTAATCTGGTGGCGCACCTAGGCTGAATATATCTGAATCTGCTCCTCACTGTCCATCCTGCCAATGTTGGGAGGTAGATATTACCTCCCAGTTCCACTGCCCCATCCATCTCAGGTGAAAAAGTAGGCTCAGAAAGATTGATTTACCCAAATCCAGCAAGTGGAGTTGTAATCTGAACACCTCTTAGCTGTTGTCAAACTTCCTTCTCAAAAATGAAGAATGAAAAAGGGTAAAAGTAAATGGCCACTTTGCACAATGGTGACCCTTAGAATTGTGAGCACTTTACATACAGTCTTAATAAACCTAGAATGTCTCCAAAAAAATACAATGTTGAGGAAGTAAAGGGACACCATATTTTTTCTTGTAAAATCTTGATGGATGCTACCTTTCTTATCTCTGCTTACCTCTGCTTCAGGGTGGAGACCCAAGTGTGGGGCCTGATGGTCCTAGAGTCCCTGGGACACAATGCCATTCTACACAATGCACATCTCAGTCTAGTCCCTAGAACTCTCATTCCCACTGTGGTCTTGATGGTACTCCAGGGGGACAGGCTTGACTTCAAGGAAGTAAAATATGGAGTGAGATGCTCACTAGTCAGGCATCAGGAGGCAGCTGTCAGCAGGGCTAGGATTCTAGATCAAAAGCCCTTAATCTTCCCAAGTTGTACTTATGCAGGAAGAGACAGAAAATACACAGAACCACAAGTGCAGTGAAGAAGTTAAGAGGATAATACTATAGGGATGTGATGGGAGGTGGCTGTTCTATATGGGAGGTGAGGGGAGGCCTCTCTGGGAAGGACACAGCAGGCAGATGAATCATCTGAGTGATCAGAGGAGTGAGTTGTGCAACACGGGAGAGGTGTGTTGAGGATCAGTAATCAGCAAGGACAAACCATCAGAGGCAAAGGGGCCATGAGCACTATCAGGAAAACCCTGGAGGAAAAGCTCTTGAGTGCCCTCAGGTGCTCTGAGGCCTCCTGCCCCGGCCTACCTAAAGCTTTGCACAATCATCACCCTCTCGGTGAGGCTCATCCTACCACCTCCTTTCAAGTGGCAAACACAAGTGGAGTGATGGGATCTCTAGCTTAGGACTAGGACCAGGGTAAACACCTGGTTCAGCCAGTGACAGAAACCCAGTGTTACTGTATTTTAAGGTGAGTTGGGCAGCTGTGGCTTCCAAATTGTCAACCACCTTTGCCTATGATTGTCCTGAAATATAGAGGTGATCAAAATAAAATGCCAGCATTCACAGATAACCCCCCCCCACATGCTTGGATCTGCATAGTGGATTTGTTTTGTTTTTAATTTTTTGAATGGAATATACATTCACAAAATTCAAAATCCTAATTATACAAAATAGTATTCAAAAAATAAAAAAAACTATCCCCCCTGTCTTTCTCACATTCAAAAGCCTACTCCCTCTGCTTAAATCCATAAAGTTTGTATCGGCACATCTTTCCAGAGACACTTTATAAGTGTCAAAGCTGTTTATATTTACTCTCCTCTACACAACTGGTAGCATACTATATGCACTGCTCTTTGCTTTTTTTCTTTAAACATCTGAAAGATATCCTCTCTCGGTTTCATCCCTTGTTCTGACAGCAGCATAGTTAGTATCTCTTTGGGAGTGCTATCATGTTTTATTTAAGCAGCTTTCTTTTGATGAACATGTGGGCCATTTCTAATACTTTGCTGTTAAAAAACAATATGGCAGGAAATAATGTTGTACCAGGTCATTTTGCAGTGGGTTAAATCCTGTGGGATTGCGGTCTCAGAGGTATGAGCATTTTCAGTTTTGATAGACAGAGCAAACTAGTCTTCCTAAGGGAGACCCTGTGTGAATGTGTGCATGGGTTAGTGTTAGTCCTCCTGGGCAGAGAAGATAAAACTACTGAAATACAACTATTTCAGCAAAAAATCCACCACTTCAGTGCTTGGGGCTTGGCTAATAATTGGAGCTTATTAAGTGTGCATGAAGTAAGTATATAGGAGCATGAATGGATGGGAGGATGGAGAGATGTACATGCAAACTAGTGATGAAACTCAAAATAGCTCAAGAACTTCTTTCTTCCAGAAGTTCTCTCCAAATGACAGTCAATTGCTACCTGCTCTCTTTTTTGTTCTCAGGGACACAGAGCCCAATAATTCATTGTTCTCTGCCTTGTATGTGTCCCTTTTTGTGTTCCTAAATTTAAGAAAATTCCTGGAGGGTGAGAGTGGCAGAGAATAACACTAAAGATCACAGTAGATCACTGAGTCCCATCTCCACCATTTGACAGCATAGGAAACAGGGAAAATTCTCAATCGACCTGGCACCAGTTGCCTTGTATGGCAAATGTGGGTGAACACACTTATAGCTGTTGCTCTGTAGGTGGTGGTGAGAGGAATGGACACAATAATCTAAGTACTGAGCTTCAGTACCAAGGCTTCACCAGGTTCATGATTCACCGTGATCCTCTTCCTATTGTCCTGTCTCAATCACTTAGATTGAGAGTGAGTACGTAAGAGGCATTCTGCTAATTCCACTGATCCTGTATAATTCAATAATCAGTTGTAGTTGGACAATGCGTGCCATGGTGCTTGTCATTTCTGTTGAACAGCTGAGACTTTATCTGCCTATCTCAGGTCAATGCAAGCTTTGAGCAAATATACAATAATTTATCCAGAATATTTAATTCTAGCCATTTAGAGCCAAGACTTCTGCAGTCTATGCTTTGAGTTCCTGGAGGCAGCACAGCACAGAGTCCTTATTCTGGGGAGCTGACAGCATAAAATGATTTTGCTTTGAAAGTTGCAGAGGCAAATTATCCAAATTGTCTGCTGACCTTTCCCACGTGTCCCCGGCCCTTTGCTCTGCTCTCCAGTTCATTCATTTCAGCTCTGAAGCTTTTACCTAAATGCTCTGAATTTCCTCTCTTGAATATTCCTTTAATCAGATCCACTCTCCTCGTCACCTCCTTGATCTTGCCTCTCAAATATAGTTGCTAACGATGTGTGCATGTGCCAGACTTGAACAAATGTTGAGCTGCAAACTACTGTGCGCCTGTTAATTCCATCTTTGGCTGGAGTGGGCGGGGATCCTTTAGTGCTAACAGATGCTATTTCCCCAGGGCTTCTGCACCAGCCACCAGCTCTGTTGATGAGGAAGGAGGGGATGTTTCCTCCATGACTGCCCTTTGTTTATAATTTATTGTGTTCAGAAAGAAAAGTGGAAAGACGAAAGGTACTGATGGGTGATAATACAAATGAATTGTGATGGATGGCACTTGGATTGCGGTTTCAAAGGAATGTGATTTTAAGGCAGTAAATGATTGCAGTGGTGAGGTAAAACCTCCACAACTATGCCAAATGGGTACCTCTACATGGCTCAGGTGGCTGATGGGATTCTCTGGGGAGTTTGGATTAATAATCCTAAGAGAGAAAATAAAGTAAGTAAGTCATGGTGTATAAGAGCCAGGACACCACAAGTATGCTTCACAAGTTTGAATCCAGGCTTTATGCTCAAGCAAATTACTTAATGGCTGTGCCTTGTTTCCACAAGTGTCAAAATGGGAAATCTGGAAAGGCCTTCTTTGCAGGGTTCAATAACCCAAGGTTGTTGGGATGAATCCAGGATTAAGTACTTGTCTTTTAAGTCCACCTGGGTTTCTGACTTTGCTGTTTTCATAATTTAGGTTTATATGGGTGCTGTCTGCTTGTTTACAAAATTGCATTTGTAATTAGGTAAAAGAAACAAATCAAGCACTGGAAATTGATCTTCCAAACTGTTTGTGATGGTTGTCTGGAGTTACAGGACTATAAGGGGATGGGTTTCTTCCTTCTATTTTGGGTATTTTTTTTCTTTCTGTTATTAAAAGTTTCCTTTCTATTTTGGTTGAGTCAAGTACTAGGTACCAATTACAGCTAGATTGTGTGTGTGTGTGTGTGTGTGTGCACTTTCCAGATTTAGCACTGTTGGTATCACCTTATCAATCATAAACAATAAACTAGGTCTCAGTGATTATGTCTTCGCTTTGATTATTCAAGTGATCAGGAACAGATGCGTTTGCTTTAGCTTTCATCTCTTGGTTCCCCAGATATGAAAGAACTGAGAGGCTCCTGCTCTCCCACCAAAGAATTTAACAGCAAACTGGTTGTGATTTTTTAGAATAATTACAAGTGAGAACAGTGACCAAATAAATCCTGTAGTTATCAAAACAGTGGATTGAGGGCTGGGGATTTAGCTCAGTGGCACTGCACCTGCCTCACAAGCACAAGGTCCTAGGTTTGTTCCCCAGTACCAAAAAAATAGAACAAAAGAAAAAACAGTGCATTGAGCTGTACTGTGTTTCCCTGAAGGTCTGGCCACACCATCCAGACTAGCAAGCAACAACCCCCACTTCATTGTAGAAGTCCAGAAAAAGGCTATTCTGGAGTGGTTCTGGAAGTTCAGGCTTGCAGACAAAATCTGGTGACCAACTGCCTGTGAACAGTCCTGAGACTGTGTAGATTATTTAATCACATAGTAGGACACAGAGAGCACCTGTGTGTCTCATCTATTTTTTTATGTCTTACAAATTCTAAAACTGTGTGCATGTGTGTTTATTTCCAGTGGAATGTTTTAAAATGGGAGACTGAATGTAGTCTGTTCTTTTTCTTGGAATAACTTCAAAAACCTCATCAGAGCATATTCATTAGAAATCCGGAACTCAGTGCCACACACAGAACCAAGACTGGCTGGTATTACACCTGCTTCTTATTAGAGAGTCAGTACTGAACTGAGGCATTTGCTTGACCTTTGAAACATCTACCCCCAAGAAGCAGCAGAATTTCATAGGAACGGTTTGTTATTCGCATATTGTAGTTCTTACAAGATAGACGTGGATATATTTCATAAGCCATTTAAAAGTAGAGTCAAAATAAATAACAACAAAAGCAACAGCATCTCACCTATGTAAGGATGAGTTGCTTATATTTCAAGTGACTTTGGGAGTTCAATATGAATCAGGCACTTCTATTATCAGGGTTGATTTGAATCTGGGGTTAATTCCATGTTACCTTGCAGCTATAGAAATCATTTCTTCTGCAACAACACTACTCAAATTTTCATTTATCTTTCCCAGTTTTCTGCTCACCAGAAATCTGCTAAGAAGAGATTACAGGCTTGATAGATTGGATTAAAAAGGGAAAAAATGAAGGCAGGCCTACATTCTGGTAACCTGGTGGAAGAAGGCAGAATTTTCTTTTCCTAAGGTGGTTGTTTGAATTCAAGAATTCAGTGGAGATTAGGAGCCCTTGTCAATCAATCCACAGTCTACAATCTTGGGTCTTTCATCAAAGACAGGGACTAGCAGCGAGGTGAAGGCATATGTCCTCTCTCTACACTGTCTCCCAATTTTGGAACTTACATAAACTTGAGGAGGAAAAATTAGAATTCTCCAAAATGTGATAGAACCTCTTATTAGTTGTGTATTATTGAAATAATATTGTGCAGTACCTCACAACTTGGTGACTTAAGAAAGCAATGATGTATAATTTCTCTGCTTACCTGTGGGTCTCAGCTGATCTTGACTGTGCTTGCCCCTCAATCTGTGATTGGCTGGTGGTTGGCTGGAGGTTGAATAATCCACATGCTCTCTTCTCCTCCAGCAGGATAGCCCAGCCTGGTTCACGTAGTGGCCCGACAGTGTTCTGAGTAAGAATTGCTGTGTACATGGTCTCTGGAGTCTTCATTTCAGAGCAGATGCTGTCATTTCCGTGGGATTCCATTGACCAAAGCATTATACTGGTCAGCCCAGATCCCACAGATAGGGAAGAGCTACAAAGTCACCCAGCAAAGGGAGTGGCTACCAGGAGGGGTGAAGAATTGGAGACATGTTTTCAATCCACTTAGCATAAACTTGAGGCACAAGGGTATGTGAAATGAGTGATACTAATCATGAATATTAATCATAATAATAATCATGGATATTATTGTTCTGACAGTATAAGAAAAAATCCTCAAATTTTTAATTAAGGACCATCTGAGGAAAACATCCGCTACTACCACTTCGGATCTTGTTTTTGATCTAAACCAAAAAGTTTTTTCCTTCTGGAAGAAAATTCCCTTGACTCCTCATAGCTCTGTGGAAGATGATTCTCTGTCTGGAGTCCATCAAAATGAAATCGTACAGCCCTGTGAGGGGCTTGGGAGGTACCAACGTCATCACTTATTTCTCCAAGGAACACAGAGCAGGGAAAACATTGTAGTTGCCTCCATGTTACAAGGTCCTCCTGATCTCCAGCTTTATCTGACATAATCAAGTTTTGACAAAAAGACATAAACACAACTTGGATCATTATTGTATATCTTGAAAAACACCTTTTAAATGCAATTTTTTTAAAAAAATCCACATTCAAAATGGTATTCACACTGTAATTGCAACCTTGTAAAAACAAGTACAGGAAAGTGCAAAGATGAGCCAGAAGTACACAAAAGAGAACACAATTACATTCAGATGATGAGATGGTTGTGTTTTTCTCATTTTTCAAAATGTTCTTTGATGCTGGGGTTGTACTATCTTACAATGAGCAGGGGGAGAATGTAAATAGGTTGAAAGCAAAGATTAATGAGCATTTATCTTCCATAGTGTACACATGATACAACAGCAAAAGCTCAGCATTGTCTTTTCATTTTATACTCCTCAGGGCTGACAATGAAATATTCAAATGCCAGGAAACACAAAAGCAGCTCAGAATTATACTTGAGGAAGAGTTATGTGACTCCACTATCATTACTTAATTCATACAAAGTGCCTCAAATAAGTGGTTTTATCTTCATCTTGTGATTTTTTTATTTAGTAGATTTCTATAATGTGTCTAATGATGACAAGCCAGCGGGGCCCATGTGCTGAAGCATATCTAACAATGCAATCACGGTAATTTGAAGAAATAACAAAAGGATAATCATGGCTATATATTCTCTGGGTGGTTTTGAATACAGATGCAAAAATTTTGGTAAATGTTCACAATTAATGTATCTGAAGCCAAAAAAGAAAAACCTGGCTCAGTAGGAAACATTTTAACTTGGGAAATCAAATAATGAAGTTAACTTAATGTAAGAGCACAGGAAACATGTTTCATATTTTGTTTTCTAGGACTGAGCACAAAGCTTTTAATCTTAATCAGAGGCTTGATAAAAGATACAGCATGATCTGAATCAGAAAAATAGTTTTTGCTCTTCAAACTAGTGGTGTGAGAGGTGAATGGATGATTCCATCCTATTCTTAGATCCCGCCCTGCCTCACACTTCCCTACTCAGACCAGAAATAACCACAATAAGAACATTTTAGATCCATGCCACGCTGATTCTTTTCAAATTATTTTTGCATGAATATTCTCATTTAAGATTCTTCTAACCCAGTGAATTGAATAACAAAGACATTATCATCCTCATTTTACAAATTAAAAAATGAAAGCACAAAGAGATACAAGTAGCCAGTTCAAGGACATAGAACTGCTACGAGGCAGGACAACAGAAAAGCAGGGCACTTGCAAATGCTACCTATTAGTTAAGAAAAAATGTATAAGATGACACACTTGCCAGAGAAAAATAAAAAACACCAAAGCCTAAACAAAACTATTTAAAGTGCCCCTGAGTCTATGTATCAGAGACTTTAAGAGTTGCTCTTTCTGGCTATGTCAATCTTGCTTTATATCTCACTGAGCAAATGGGAACAGTAAAAAGAGAATGTTCACGTTCTTCCCCCAGCCAAATCCCCTGACCGCACATCTGTGCCTTCCCTTCCAGTACTTCCTATTGCTCTGTGCTTCATAGCTTTTGCTACAGGAAGAGTGAGTCTGCAATTAGCTCCTCATCATGGGTGTCCCTTGCCAGGTCATTTCCTTCAGGAAGCAAATGCATTATTGTTCAACTTCCCAGTATACAGAAACAAATAACTGTACCTTTATTTAAACTTTTGTGCCTCCTACATTCTTCTCCCACTTCAGCCCCGTTTCTCTGCTGCCCTTTAACTCACACTGTCTTCATAGAATTATAAAGACTCCCATGCTCCTGTTGTGCCTTTCACACACTCCAAGTGGGCCTGCGTCCCTGCTACTCCCTTATAACTGCCCTCGACAGGCTGACGATGTCCATATTTCTAAATCCGCTGATCAGTCCTTGGTCACTTTTAATCCTGCCACAGCATTTGATGCCATCCGTCACAGGCTCCTGGAAACACAGTCTTCCCTTGGCTTCCAGGACACCACTCACCATTGCAGTTTGTTTGCTATGTTTTGGGTCTTCCATGTCCCCCAAAGATTCGTGTGTTGAGGGCGTGTTCCACTACCCAGTGATCGTGGAACCTTTAGAGGGCAGGAACTTGTGGAAGGAACTTAGGTCATTGGGGGTGCATACTTGAAGGAGTCATAAGCACTCTGAATGTTTCTCTTGTCCTCCTGTCCACCATGAAGTGAGCAGCTTTGCTCCACCAAGGGTTCCCCACCATTATGTCCCATCTCATGACAGCCCAGAAACAATGGAGCCAAGTGACTATGGACTGAGACCTCTGAAACCAGGAGCCAAAATATCTTTTCTCCTTTTCAGCTGATTTTCTCGTGTGTTTTGTCAGAGCAATAGGAAGCTGAGTAACATAGTCTTCTACTCTCTATCCCTAATGTTGCCTGTCTGCTAGTCTAGCTCTACACCTACTCACTCACCTGGTGATCTCAGTAGTCCCACAGACCTAAAGTACATCTGTACAGTCAGAATTCCCAATTCCATCCCCAGCCCTGACCTCTCTCCTGAACTCCCAAATTGCATATCTCTACAAGCAGAACTAAGACTCGTGAGCACACTCCTAAGTGGCCTTACCTTTTGTTTATAAGTCATAGCAGTTCAGATTCATTGAGAATTTTTTCTCGTGGGCCAGTGTCTGTTAGACAACAGTTGATACTTTTTAATGCCATCCCTATCATATCAACCTCTCAATATAGAAACAACCACACTGAACTCTTGATTCCAGCCTCCAATACTTGGTCCTCTCGGTCTTCCCCATGTCATGATATGTCCTTGTGCTCACTGTTTCATTGGCCTGGACTTCTCTTCCCCTTGACACCTATCTGGCTGGGTCCTCACCCCTATGTGAAACTTTTCAGACATCAGCAGCAGCATCATCCTTGACACTCTGCCTACCAAGGGAAATCCCACCTTACTCCTATCACTGTATCTTTTGCCCCTTCTGTTTTGCCGCATTGCTTTTCACATTAAATGACAGATGGATGATAAAATAAGGAAGGAGGTGATACATGATATGGCAGATTTGCTCACCTATTTGTTTATTTTCAATTTCCCCCACTAAAAATTAAGCCTCGGCAGACAGGGACATATTTTAAATTTTGTTTCAGTGCTTTATATTCAGGGGCTAGAATAATATTTATGTACAATCAAAATTTTTGTCTTCTGAGAGTAGACTGAAATTATACAAATAAATCACCAAAGTTATCGTGTCATGTTTCATACCATTGATTGATCTAAGCTGTGCAAGAAAACAAAGCAGTTAAGGGGATAGCGAATGAGGGAAAGTTAGGTTCTACTAAATATATACATGCATACGCAGTTTGGAAAAATAGTGCCAAAACTACTGTTAGATGCCCTGGTTTTTTTCACCAATACACCTGTAGCTTCAATATTATTTTATATCAATTAATACTCCTTAACAGTATTTTAATAACTACATCAAATTTCACTGTATGGATGGAATATTTTGTTTATTTCACCAATCCAACCTTGTCAAACATTTAGACGACCTTCCTGTTTTTCACCCTTATAAATACTAGTTACATTTATTTTAGCTTCTGGACCTGTAAACATAATACGTACCTATAATTACATGGGGTATCCAGCACTTGAAATGTGCTTCATGTGACATGCACTTATGTAAGATTCATACCAAATCTCCAAGACGTAATACAAAAACGCAATATAAAATGTCTCAATAATAATTATTCCTATTATATATTTAAACAATAGTATTGTGAAGTATAAAAGAATATGTCTTAGTAAAATTAATTTTACCTGTTTCTCTTTGTTTAGCACAGCTACTGGAAAATTTAATATCACATATGTACCTCACTTCTTTAGCTGCTCCTGTAGTTCTATTGGAGAGTGCCGGTCTACTTTTAAAAGAAGCTGAAATTCTAGTAATTATTCATGACTGAACTAACAAGCCATTCTCATAGAAGTCAGCACAACCCAAGGCTCCTAGTCTTTCAGAATATGGTCTTAATTTGATTGCTTTAGTGCTTCTTTCCAGTTTCCTTAGGGAAATAAGAGTTTTTATGTTGTTGTACATACAAAATAACCATTGTATTTCATGTACCTATGCTGAGACCCCTTGTCCTGTTGGCAACTCCAACCTACAGTGCCATGGTCTTCTCTGAAATGGGTGGGTGTTCCCCAACACTTCAGTGAGAAGTAGGTGGGCAGACAGGAGAGAAGACTCATGGCCTGAGGTGGCCAGGTGAGATCATAGTTCTCATTCCTGGATGTGGCATCCTGTCTGAGGCTTACACATGACCACTGCCCATGACCAAGTTTAGAAAAAGAAGAGTCTCTTCATGGAGCCACATCTGAATGCTACTAACCTGCAAGTCACAGGCTGGCCACCTAGTTCATATGACTGTTTCTCTCTTTTCTCTTGAAGCTACAATAAGACTCAGTCAAATATGCCTATATTAGCACTACTTTGGGGCTGCAAGGGATAATATATCCAATAAATAAGAATAGGAATATAAGCTTTTTGGGCCAGGGATTTAGCTCAGTCGTTCGTTCCATCACCTGCCTTGAAAGCAAAAGGTCCGAGTTGGATCCCTGGTACCAAAAAATAAATAAATAAAAATTAAAAAGAATACAATAATTTTTACTTTATAAATTTATCTTGAGCACTTTCCTGTCATTATATAATTTTTCAAAGAGCAATTTGTCATGGTCATGTAATATTCCATTTTTCAAACGCCATGATTTTATAAATCCACAGCAGATTTTCTCTTCCTTGCTTCTCCTTCCCTACTTTCTTCCTTTTTCTTTCCTTCCTTGCTTCCTTCCCTCCTTTTTGATTGCTTGCTTTCTTGCCTTTTTTTTTCTTTCTAGTAGGTAATGCCAAAATGTCAATCCTCAAGAATATTTTTTTTTCTTTTTCTTTTTTTTTGTACCAGGGATCAAGCTCAGATCCTGCCCTTGTAAGGCAGGAGGCAGAACCACTGAGCTAAATCCCCGGTTCATACATAATTCTGAGCATCTCAGCTTTCCTTGGAGAGCTGTAGAGTCACTGGATAAGATTTTTGAGGCTACTGCCACATCTTGGAAAATTGACATTCAGAAATGTTGTATCAATTCATTCTGCCACTGCCACCCATAGCTTCTTGTAATTTTAAGATTTGGAAAAATTGGGCCCATATCTGCCACCATATCAACAAGTAGGGGAAGGCCTCAGGGTCCCCACTAGGTCACCATTTGATCGATGTGTACAGCACCTGAGAGCCTCAGTAACAGCTCACTCACTCAGTAACACCATTGGGCTGGATCCTTCCTGTTTCGCACCACCGAGAGCTTCCTTGGGGACCACCGAGAGCTTGTGAGGGAATCCTAACACTTCTATGGCATCCGGGGAGTGGCATTTAACCACTTGACCTTTGATCTCATCTTCCACAGGGGGGGTGGCATTACCTCATACATAGGGCTGTGGTGAGGTTCAGATGAAATAATAGGAGTAAAACAGCTGGCAAGAAGCTGTCTTTAAGCAGTATTATTCTGCATCCTAATGAATTGTCAATACTTCTTTGATTTGATTTCATGTCCAAAGTCTGATTGGAGGTGTATACTAAGGCTTCAAAGTATTATGCTAGGACTTGAAACATAAATTTCATGTGTTGGAAATAAAATCCCCAACATCATATGTAAATGGTGCTTAGGAGTTTATTTAATACCTGCTATGTCCCAGATACTGAGCCAGACACTGCAGATCAGTGTGACTCAGAAAGATGATCCTTCACTCAAGACACTTTCAGTCTATGGCAGAGACAGATGAGAAACAATGGATAGTAAGACAAAAAAGAAACGACACAGAAATTATTGTATAAAGTAAAATTATGATTGAAGCACAAAGGAGGAAGGGGTCAACTGTTTCTCTGGGAAGTAAGTGAAATGTAGATCTAAGGAATGACTAATAAAAAGAATAGTTCAACAAACTGTGGCAGACGGTAACTTCCAAAACTGGTGATAAACCGTATGTCTGTCCTACACACACCTCTAGACGCAGCCATTCCTTTCTTTGTCTCTGGACAGGTTTTTGTGACCCCTTAACAAGAAGGCACATTGGAAAAGATGTGGGATTTCTCAGGTGTGTCATAAAAGTCAAGACAGCTTCTCATTAGCCTTTGATAGGAGCTCATTCTTGGAACCCAGGCATGTGGTGAGGTCTCTGGAGAAGAACTGAGGACCCAGCCCTCAGCCCCGGCTGAGTTAGCAGAGCAGATTGCCAGCCACGGACTATTGAGCCATCCCAGGTAACACCACATAAAGCAATGGCAAGCTTCCCCTAGTCCCTGCAAACTGCAGCGTGTGAATAAAATAAATGATTACAGGTGTTTTGCATCACTAAAGTTTGGGCCACTCAGTTACACAGCAATAGATAATCAGAAGACGACTTATCAATGAGAGCGGTAGAGTGGAAGCAGGAAGAGCATGGCCTCGCCAAAGGCATGAAGAGAAGCCAGTGTAGCTACAAGACAGTGGGCAGGGGACTGTGGTGATAGAGGACAAGGAGAAGCAGGGGAGGAGGCCAGGAGGGCCTTGGAGGCAGGGCTACCAAATAGCTGTTCTGTGCCTGTCTGTCTGTATAGACAACTCCTGTGCCTTCCGCTGCAGTGGGAGGCCTCAGCTCCAGCTCTAGTCTTGGGCTTCTTTTGTCCTGCTCATTATCAGTCCTGCCCTTTTTGTGGCCCCAAGCCTAGACATAGTAGCTACTTCCTGAAGTTGTCCATTGGCATCTAGGTTGGAAACTTCCTGCATTAAATCCTCTATGAAATGCCTAGAGTAGCTTCTGTTTTCTTGACTGAATGTTGTTGTTGTTGGTTTGTTTTTGTTTTTGTTTTTGTTTTTTTGTAGTTGTTGTTTGTTTTTTGGTACCAGGGATTGAACTCGGGACCTTGAGCTTGTGAGGCAGGTGGCGGCACCACTGAGCTAAATCCCTGGCCCTTGACTGAATCTTGACAGAAGATAGCAAAACACTTCTTCACCCCATCATCATGGCTCTAGACCTTCTCTCAGAAGCCCCCAGGACTCTGCATCACTTGAAAGATAACACCTGGCAGGCACCACTAGGGCCTCCTGGACCTCTCTTTAGTACTGAGACCAACATCCACTCTAACTGCTTGGTGCTTCTACTGTTTGGCTGGGTAACTATTTTGAATGTCATCCCTCCCTTAATAGAATATTGAGATAAGTTTAGGCTTGATTCTAAATTCATTGGTGACATCACTAGAAGACTATGATCTGACAATCAAAGACACCTTAAAGGATTACTGCTCTGCACCTCATATCTTAGAAGGTGAGCAAGACTGAATACTCCAAGTTAGGAGGTTATTATACCTGGTCAGGTGAGAAATAGCTATGGCTTAGATAAGGCTGGAGATGTGGAGATGAGAATACTGATTCCAGATAGATTTACAAAGGAGAATAAACAGTATGTACTTGGGGGCTGGTTTAATGTGAGGATGAAAAAGAGGCAGAAAGAATTCCTAAGTTTCTGGCATGAGAAACTTGCAGCCTGGGGGTTCATTTGATGATGACAAATTCAAAAGAATAGGTTGAGGACCCAGGATTTAACTCAGTGGTGCCACCACCTGCCTTGCAAGCACAGGTCCTGAGTTCCATACCCAATACAAAAAGAAAAAAAAAAAAGACAGGTCCTGAGTTCCATACCCAATACAAAAAGAAAAAAAAAAAGAGAGAGAGAGAGCAGGTTGAGAGGCTGAATGATAAATTCCATTTCAGGAATATTTGGGTTAATGACTATGAGCTGTCCAAGGCCAAATATTAAGTAAAGGCATTGGTATATAGGTCTGAAGCTTGGAAGACAGAGATCTTTACAAGAGACAAAAGATTTCCAAGTAAATGCACTATATGAACGGTATGTAAACCCTTGAGAGTGGGTAAAATAATCTAAGAAGGGATTGTAGAGAAAGAGAAGCATCCAGGGTTATGACAGGAAGAAGCTCAAAGAAGGAAAGGATGGAAGGGAAGGAGGGGAAGAAGTGAAAATATTAAAAAGAAAGAAAAGACTAAGAAAGAGCAACCAGAAAGGAAGAAGGAAGATTACAAGAGAACTTCAAGGAGGGGGTGTAGGTTAAAAAAACTCTGAGTTGGGTAAAATGAAGACTGAAAAATGTTCCCTGGATAACTTGCCATGTAAAATGCCTTAGTGCCTTTGCAAAGCTGTGATGGTTAAGTTTATGTGGTCCGTTTCGCTGGACTGAGGAATGCCCAGAAGTCTGGTTTAACATTATTGCTAGGAGTTTCTATGTCACATTTCCAGAAGATTAGCAATTGAATCCAGTTTACTGAGTAAATGCCACCTTCACAAACGTGTGTGGGCAGCATCCAAACCACCAAGGGCCTGAACAGGATCAAAACACGCTCTTAGCTTGAGCTGGGACATCCATCTTCTCCTACCTTCAGATTTTGGCTCTCCTGGTTCTCAGACTTTCAGCCTTAAATTAGGACTTAAGTCTGATTAGCCCCTGATTTCAGGCTTTCTTGTTTGGATTGGAACTATATTACTGTTTTCCTGAGTCCTGAAAACCTTGCAGACAGCAGATCACTGGACATCTCAGCCTCTCAACCTCTATGATTGTGTCTCTGGGAAATCCCCCTCTCCTGCCCCTCCTCCTCCTTTCCCTTCTGCCCCTTCCTCCATCTCCCTCCCCTCCTCTGCCCTCCCCTCCGCATTTCCCTCTTCCCTCTCCCCCTCTCCTTCCCACTGTTCCTTAAGGATTTAAATACCTAGATCTCAACCAATTCAGAAAATACCGAGAAGCTTGTTAGTGACCAAAAGTAGACAGAAAGGGCAACAAGATAGAAATGTAGGAACTCACATTTTTTTGTTGTTGTTAAGTTGTGGAAAACTGGAACATATATTAGTGCAGAAAAACTAGCCTTGTAGAAAGGAACAGGGAATGGTTCATGAGGCACAATCTCTGCGAAGCTGTGACGGAATAGATTCAAAGCAGAGCAAGGGATGGGTCACGTGTGAAAGGACAGGTACTCTGTGTGTTGCAACGAGAAGAGGGAGAGCAGTGGTTGAGCCCAGGTGCAAGAAAATATGTAGATTGGGGGATGGGAGGCAAATGTGCTTCTGGAGGGTGTCTGTTACCTCACAGAACTCGAAAGCTCAGCCATGAGCCCAGTATGAGATGCTGTGGGAGGATAGGGATCAGACGTTCACAGATCCAGAGAATCTAAGATGATTAGAAAGATACCATATTTAATCAGCAGTGTTGAGATTATTTCCCATTATTGCAGTGAATATATTTGAAATGGTACCAATCCATGAGATTTTCTCCTGAATCTCAACAGTTGGGTAGCAGGTGAAGGAAGAATTATGGACGGGAAAGACAGAGCAAGGATAGAAGGGGGGGGGTTGGTAATCCCCTCTTCATGACCCAGGTATGCCTTATTTACCCACTTTCAGCCACACTACTTTTTCTCCTTAGTATTATAATATTGTTGTAAAGCAGAATAAAGTGGCATATTTGGATACAGTTACACTAATATATATTCACATCTATCTCTAAATAGATGTCTATCTGGTGTGTCTAAAACTGATGTACAGTCTTCAACTTATGACAGTTTAATTTAGACTTTTTGAAATTATAATGGTGCCAAAGCATACCCATAGAAACACTCCATGTTCAGTACAGGGTTCAATAAATTGCATGAGGTCTTCAACCCTTTATTGTAAAATACGCTTTGTGTTAGTAAGTGTTCTGGACACATTTATTGAAGGTTGGGCTAACTGGTGATGTTCAGAAGTTTAGGAATATTAAATTCATTTTCAACTTAATTTTTCAGCTTCTAAAGGGTTCATTGGGATGCATCCCCACTGTGAGTTGAAGAGCATCTGTGTAGAAATTGCTGTCTATAAATGAATAGATACTAGTATTAACTTGCTCTACATAGATAGCAGTTTCTATCTGGAGATACATATGAAGTTCTCAGCACATGGCAAATATTCCACAAATGTTAGACCATTGCACACTTCTAATCTCCCTGCTTTCTCCACACTTAAGAAAATAAGAACCAGCTGATTTAAATGATAATCCTCCCCCAGCACTCACCCCTCATGAATCTGTACTCTCAGGCCCTGGGAAGCCTCCTCAGCCGGCGAGGCGAGGAGACAGAACCCACAGTGTGTGCACCCTGGCCGCTCCGATGGCATCATGCAGCTGCTCGCAGGCCTTTCACTCAGACAGCACCGGAGCCGGCCTGGCCAGCACAGCAGACTGCAAATAGCCGGCTCTTTCATGCAATCAAACACTGAACAGAATGGTTGTGCTTTTTCCCTCTATAGGAAGTCTGCTCTTGACTTTATGACAATAAATAGATTTTTTTTTCTAAATGTGAATATCCATTTAGAAAATATATAGGTTCCCAGGTTTCACCAGTGGATATCCAGATGGGCCTTGCTGTCTGTAATTTAGAAATGATACAATTAAGGAGGCATTGGGGCACTGCCATTAAGAGGCCACATGCTCTAGGATGGGCACATCCATTTCAAATCCTCTGTCTTTCCATTCCTCCTATTTCTACAAAGCTGTCCTGCCAGGCTATGTAGCAGGCCCTGTCCCCTACTTCAGGGCCCTGTGCCTATGGTCACCATAAATAGATGGTGAAAGTAGGTATTTTTCTCTCCTGCAACTTAAAAATTATTTAGTACAAAAACAACATCACAAGCAACATGAACAGACAGTTTACTGAAAGAAAAATTGACCCCTGAACTGAACATAGTAAATCAATTCTTTTCCGATGTGCCCTTTTACCATTCCTAATTTGTGAAATACTTGTAAATGTAGCATCAAAAAAAAAAGCACTACCAAAGCCATGTGAGCTACCAGACCTGCACTCTCCCACCCTCTTGCCTTATTCTTCCACCCAATATATACAAGCGAGCCGTGGGAGGCCTCCTCCTCCTACCCAGCCCACCTGCCGATGGCCCAAATGAAGCCCCCAAACTCTCAATCAGTCAGTGTTTCCTAACATTGCCTACTGTGTGTTCAACTCTCTTCTAGACACAAAAGTAGTGGGGAGGAGGGATGTAGGAAAGAAATAGAAGGCCTGGGCCTTCCTCTCAGTGGGTGCTGCCATGGCAACAGTCAGGGGTCTGCAGAGGGGATGGGAAAAGGGCGCCATTGCAGTGAGAGGCCAGGGCCCCACTCGGGCTCTTGCCCCATTTCATGTGTTCAGGGTGCAGCTGCCTCTTTGTCATTTGTGAATGAAGCCACTGATTGTGGTTTCTGGGGCAATTTCCCAAAAGTGTGTCATGAGAAAGAGGCAAGATGTTAATGTGCTAGACAGAAAAAATAATTCCATGACCAGATGAGTTGGGAACACGAGGGTTAAAGAAAAACAAACAAGCTTTTGCCTTCAGATCTCAAAGCATTTACCCCATCCCTAGGCAGTGTGAGTCTTGGTGAAGAAGCTGAAGTTGGCTGCATGCCCCAGGCTTGTGTGGGTGCAGAGAAGGACGCCTTGATAATCCAGGGTCTAGGGACACCCTTTGGAAAATGTGGGTCCTGAGGCCTCTGCTTGTTTCTACACCAAAACCAAATAATAGTTTCTCCCAGTTATTTCTAGGTTAAAGGAAGACATTCTCTCCACCTCCCTTCTAACCTTGGAAAATGGTAGAGTTGAAGGGAAACAAGAGCTTGGGCCAGAAGCCAAACTGGGAAAAGAGGCCAGAGGAGAGAAAAGAAGAAAAACATCCAAAAAGAGGCACCATGGGGGGGACCCCCTTCTCTGCTTCCAGCACAGTGTTTGTAAGGAGTCACCGAGCAATGGCTGCTGTTGTGACCATGACCAAAGGCAGCCCCTTAGCAGAAGGCCCTAAGTTTGTTTACTATGTTCAGTTTCACCATATTGGTACCCCATGTTCCTGGTAGAACTGATACCCTCCCCACAGACATTCATCTTCTACCATGTCTCTTCCCTGAGAAGCCGGGGTTCAGAACATTAACTGTCCTGCAACATATCAGCCAGTGCTTAAAAAGCTGCCATGGGCTGCTCCCTGGAATCTTAGGGAACAAGCCCAAACAAA
The DNA here is from genome assembly GCF_012274545.1 of Fukomys damarensis. Lineage (NCBI taxonomy): Eukaryota > Metazoa > Chordata > Mammalia > Rodentia > Bathyergidae > Fukomys > Fukomys damarensis. The sequence goes on along the minus strand of NW_022900947.1, from coordinate 40,647,027 downwards.
ACACCAGATGATTAAAATGTGACTATAAGAGATCAATGGCATGGCACACCATCTTTAAAGAGCCAAGACCTCATGGTCTGTCTCCGTACAGGCCCCAAAACAAGCCACAGGAAACCTCACAAACCATGCTCCACAATTCCACTGACTTGGCCACTAGCCTATTTCCTCGACCATCAGGAAAGGTTTGACTCTAACAATATGAAAAAGGTAAAGCTTTCCTACCATTGGAATACAGTTTTGGTTCAATGTAAACTAGGAAATGGTGAGAGGTAGGTACAGGACGGCTGTTTAAATGATAGACTTTCTCAGTTAAGCCATTTCTGCTAAAAACAGAAAGTGTAGTGAAATCTCCTATGTTCAGGCTTTTGCGATCCATTATCTCAGGCAAAACCCAGGAACTATGATGTGCAGAGTGGCATTCAGGGAAGAAAAAGATATATTTGAAGATCCCATCCTCAGAGCCCCACCCATCTCTCAGAAGAATGTGGTTCTCCCATCTGTATAATGAAGACAACTCAGAGGTCTCCTTGACCTTCCTATAGTCCTCGGGTCAATAAATCAGTCCCATTCTCTCCAAGTGACTCAAGAACTCCACCAGCACCTAGTGCCCCAGAGCAAGACAACATTCCTCAGCCACCTCATTGTGTTTCCTCAGCCCCAAGTCCCACTGGGTACACACAGGACTGTTTCAAGCTCCCACAGGATGTATTCAGAATGGTGCTTCTTACTCGTACAACTTGAGAGAGATCCCAATACAGAGGGTTCTACTTGAGTTCAAATCTCCTTTTCAGTTACAATGCAAAGAACGGCTGTGCTGATTTTCAGAAGATCCTAGTAAGTTTACAGATGGATTTCCAACTTTGACCCTTATTCTTGACTTGTGATGGCAAGATGTCCAATTCATCTCGGTCACTTGCTGTACTCCAGATGAAAAGAGGCTAAGAACTATGCAAATGAGAAATCTTTTAAGAAGGGAAGGAAACCACCCTGGAGAGGCTCTTCTCCCCTCAACAGAAACCAAACTGGGGCTATAATACTGATATGATATGATATGATATGATACCATGGGTATGAAAAGGTGTATTAAGAAATCTGTTAATTATGATAAGGTGAGCAGGCTCATACAGGGCAAAGAAGAAGTCCAGCTGCCTTCAATAGCTTTTGTAAATATACAGACACAGATCCATCTTCTAGGGAGGGAGAGGCAATAATGGGACATCATTTCATTTGTCAATCAGCCCCACATATTTAGCATAAATTACAAAAACTTCAGCTGGGTCCCTAGACACTTATGACCCAACTGCTGGACATGGTCTTTTCTGTGCTCAACAATAGGGATCCAGAGGAAAGTCAAAAGAGAAAGGCTAGAATTGTAAATGTTGTAATTGGCAATGCTTTAAACATTGCCAGAATCACCTAAGGGAAAATCCAAAGATAACCTTGGAAAGAGTTCCTGGCAAGAAGTGTGGACACTGGGCATACAACTGCACCAAACTAACACACCTGGGCCCTTCTCTGAGTGTCAGGATGCCAATGTGGCTAACCCATGGCCTTGGGAGGTCGATTGTCTCCACTCCCAAAGAGAGATTAGGCCTTCAAATAAAATTAATCCACCAAGATAGAGCAGTACTTTGATTTTTGTGGCATCTACGAGGCCATAACACATCACAGAGTATGCTATCATAAGGGGCACAAATTTCACAAATGTAGGCAGATGATATGGTAGTACTAATCTGTTTTACCAATAAGTACTTCAAGTCACAATAACAAGCATAATATCAGGGATTTGAGACAATACTTGTGAAATAAATTTATTTAGAAGAGAGAAAAAAAGAATCAGTCACTTTGAGCAGGACTGAAGACCTATTCAAAAATGGTAGAGAGTAAAAATTGTTTTTCTTTTCATTCAGATCCCTGGCTTCTTGGCATTTCCCGTAATCACATATAACATATATCTTTATAGCATGTGATAGACAACATTTGGACAGTTGTAAACTACCTTATAAATCTTTGGCTGTCTTTATTTCTATTTCATTCCTGGAATTCCAGATCAGGAGTCACTTTATTCCTGCAAGTCTCATAATATAGATTTCTTTGGAATTATGGAGAAAACTTCTCTTTCCACATAGCAAGAAGTTTAGAAGTCTGATTGTCAAAGGGAAGAAAGAACCTACTTTTTCAACTAGAAAGATTATTAGGAGAAGAGAGATGGGAATTGAGGATGTAAGAGTTCTTACTCTCCCCAACTTTGCACCATCACCCAAAGGAAGGGTAGTGAACTTACTCTCTACATCATACAACAAATTATCACAGGCTTAGTGGCCTCATGAAACATCAGTTTATTAGCTCCCAATTTCCATGGGTCTGGAGCCCAGAATGTTTAGCTGCAAATTTAGCCTAGCATTGCAGGTAGATAAAGATGGTGACTGTATTTCTGCCTAGGAGATTAACCCAGGAAAGGTTCACTTTCAAACTCATTTCAATTGTTAGCAAAAGTCCTTTTCTTGTTGTTGTAGGTCCCCATAGCTCACTAGTTATCCACTCAGGGATTGCGCTTGATTCCTGTAGCACCCTCAGCATCCTGGCTCACACTTCAGTCTCTGACTTCTTTGACCTTAACCTTTAGTCATGGATTAAGAGGGCTCTACTAGCTCTGGACCACCTAGATAATTTCCTTCTCTTCAGGTCAACTGATTTGGGACTTTGATTATACCTGCAAAGTCCCTTTGCCACAGCATCTAGTGTTTGGTTGGGTATTGGGAGACAGTGTGAGTCCACCAGCACTAGAAAATTCTGCACTTGGAGTTCTGCAGAGGCTCGCCATGCAGCTCACTCAGCAGTTCCCAGGACTCGTAAATGTCCTGCACAGCAGACAATCTGCTCACCTAGCCTGAGGGCCAATGGAAGGGGGGTGGTATAGGCACAGACTGAGATCAAAGGCCCAAAACTAAAGTCACAGGCTCTACTAGTGAGGCCAAGTGGGAGTCCCAGCTGTCAGCAATGCTGGCCAATCCTGCCACCATCAGGAGAGGCAGAAAGTAGTCTACCAGGATCCAAAGACCTGGCTCCCATTCGCTTCTGAGATTAGTGAACAACCCTTGCCTCATTGCACCAGAGCCTTCAGAGAAGGTGGGTGTCCGAAGGCCCAACCAATGGTTCTGAAGAGACCCAAGCTGAGCCTGCGTCTTAGTTTTTCAGAGCCTAGGGAAGATTCCTGGATCTACTACTCTAAATTTTAGAAGTGGGAAAGTCTTGGTAAACCTGGACAGTGGGCACCCTAGCCTGAAGAGGTTGCTTAAGTTATTGAATTGAACAAAGTTGGTTTTTCTGTTTAATTTGTTGATTCATTTTGAGATTGGAGTCTCTCTAAATTGCTCAAGTTGACCTCAAACTTCAAATTCTTCTACTTCATTCTCATCAATAGCTGGGTTTCCAAGCATGAAGCACTGTGCCTGGCTCTAAATTCAGCTAAGGTTTATGCCAAATTGAGCCCCCGCCCAAAACAGTGCCCAACTCAGGAAGCACAGAGTTTACTTTCCCTGCTAGACTGAGTTTCAGCACTAGTACACTTGCCACTCATTCTGTTATCTTTTTTCCTGAGCACTTTGGCCCATATTCTCTGGCCTCATCCTCACAACAGCATTATGATACGGACAGAAGAGGAATGTACAGTGTAGGACTCACCTAAAAGCACACAATTAGTAGACATGTTGGGCCAGCATTTAGAAGGGAATTGTCTGATTCCAAGTTTTCAATTTATGATGACTTTTCAGAATCTGAGAATTTGCCACCAGACCTGTTTTTGTCAGTGCTTCTCTTGATTTCATAACAAAAATTAAATCCTGAATATTCATCAGTGGTGATAACCACTCATCAACTGTCCATTTACTTCTCAGCTATGTTCAAGACCACCCGGTGAGCATAGTCACAGCTGCTGGGTGAATAAGGGAGCCCTCACCTGCTTCCCACTTGGATGACAATAGAGAAGCCAGAACAAAGAGCAGGTCGACTAGCACTAGCTCGGTGTGATGCTTCCCCCTTGTGGCCAATGTGTCACTTTGGCCAGGAAGTGAAGAATTCTCCCAAGGCCTTCCTGCCTGAGGATCGCTCACCCTCACAGGTCAGCACCTGCAGCTGGGTCTGAGTGACTCCCCTAGGTCCCAAGCTCCCTGTCTCCAGGTGAAAAATTGGCTTCTCTGTTCCTCTTTCACTCCTGTGCAGTTTGGCAGGAGGAGGGCAGGTGCATCCATGACAAATCTGTTGTGCAAGGACTAGGGCCCACATGAAGAAGCCCCTGCCCTCCAACTTCCATCTAGGAACCTGTCAGTGTTCCTGGGTGATGTCACATCCGGCCAGGCTGTCAGCCAGTGCTCAACGCATTTGAAGGACATCAACTAGTGTGAGCAGCATAAGAGTCAAAGGATGATGGGGAGGAAGAAGCACCAGTAATCTTCATCAGAGCTGCCCTCAGGCCCTCCTTGGTGTTCTTATTCTTTCTGTGTATGTGAGTCCTATGTGTACAGAACAAAATGGTTTTTTAAAAAACTTCTATTTTTATTTCTCTTCGCCAACAAAGATAGCTTTTAGACTGGCCTCCTGAGGGGTGGGGATATAGTTCAATGGTAGACCTCGTGCTTAGTATGCATGAGCCCTGAGTTCACCAAAAGAAGAAAAGAAGAGATTTGTTTCCTCAGGCCCTCTTCTAGTTCCCTTGGCATCTCTAATTCCCTCTTGTCCAATTTCCTGGGACCATGACCTCACTCATCCATGTTGGCCCAAGTCAGGAGCCCAGGGGAGGATGAGCAGGGCACCCCTGGCTTAACCTGGCACATGATCCCCCACTCTGCACAGCTTCCAACAAGAGCAGAGCCAGCTGAAGACAGAAAGAGAGTCTGAGGGCAGAAAAGTGGTGGAGGGCAAAGAGAACCAATGACAGGCTAATTTCAGGATTATCTTTCTGAAATCAGAAGCTTCAAGAGGGTAGCCATAATGGTAACTGGTTAGTTTAAAAATACTTTCAGCTGAACTTGTCTCACACTGCGATTATATAAATTATGGGTCCAGTGTAAGGCCTTGGGTTAGAATGGAAATAAGGGGTTGAGTTTTTTTTTTTCATTCTAGTTGCTTCTTTAGTGGAAAACTCACCTTTTATTCCTCTCTTCTTCCTGCCTCCTTGTCTCTTCTACATGCTGTTTACCTCATATATAATGTTCTACCTTTCTGGTTGCAGTCCTGATCATAACTCTAAAGAAGTAACTATTTTACAAAGACTCTATCAACCATTGAACCATAAATGAGTATAAGGATATGTCAACAAATGTGTCTGAGTTAATGAGCAAATGAATAAAGAGTTAAGTCACCGAATGAACAGTTATCGGTGCTGTGCCAGGCACTTGGGGTACAGAGGAACAAGACAAAAAGGGCCTGCCCTCAAGGAATCTATCATCAAGCAAATAATTAGGGGACTATGGGTATGAGGCATGGTGAAGAGCAGTGTGGTGATACACCCCTATAATCCCAATACTCAGGAGGCTGAAGCAAGAAGATTGTGAGTTTGAGACTAGGGTGTGCTACATAGCAAGTTCAAGGCCATCCTGAACTATATAGCAAGATCATGTCTCAAAACAAAAACTACGGCGATTCACTGAGTAAAGAAGCAGAATTAAAGGAAAGAGCATTCCAGGCAGAGCAAACTGCACGTGTCAAAGCCTGAGACAGGAAAAGCTTAGCACATTAGCAAGAAGGAAAGAAAATTGAATGATTTCTCTGGATACTATGTGGACAGTGGATCAGCAGGAGCCAGGCATGGAGGAGCTTACACCATGTGAGAGGATGAGGCATTTGTCCAGGTAACAGGCAATATGGGTTTCATCTTGGGGGCAGTTGTGGAGTTATGGGGAGGAGAAGATCCAGGAGTGACTTAGGAAGCAGAACCAGGAAGGTGTAAGGAGCCAAGAGAAGGCATCAGGGATGACCTCCAAGCCTGGGGCTGGAGCAGCTGGTACATGCACAGGAGAGAGGCAGGTCTCAGCTCGTGGGAGCTTACTGAACTTAATCTTCTTACAAGGAGCCCAGTGATCAGTAATTGGCTATGTGAGCCTGAATCCCATGAGACAGGCATGGTTAGAAATGAAAAAACAGGTAGATGGTAAGAGAGCCCTGAAGGACTTTGTGCCTGGATAAAGGCAACTCTCCTCCATTTTGTCTTCAATCTCTGTATTCTTATAAACATGAGAGCATTGAATTCTTATATGTGCTGGAGGCTACTAGCTGCCTACATGTTTCCTTAATAACAGATTCCTATATTGTCAAGCATCTCCAAGTGCCAGGCTAGAAAACTATACTCCCCTGCATCCTTTGCAGATATGGATGGCTAATGTGATACAAATGGAAATTGTTGAATGAAACTTCTAAGAAAGCCCTCCTCAGGGAGCAAGGGGGTCATATACCCCTACGCTCTTCTTTATTCCATTATGTCAGTGCTGGAAATTGGGCCTAGTGGTTGGTACTCAGTGACCATCTTTGACCACCAAGTAATCTTGAGGACAGAAGCTGCATACTAAGGATTGGGGAAGGAACAGAGGGTTTCTATCTGATACCTGTGAAACTACCATACCAGGATGGGTGAATTCCAGGCTTCTTTGATGTGAAATAAAACATAAGCCTCTCTATTGTATAATGTACTGATATTTGGATTTTTGTTTTTAAACAATCAAACCTAATCCAACTAGTAAATCACTCATATGATTCTCAAATTAAAGCTGGTTTGAGAATAGACCATGTAGGGATGCACAGGAAAGAATAAAGCAGCTTAGGTTGGTGCACAAAGGACCAAAAGCTATCTTTTACATCATCAAGAACATTTTCACATTTCTTTCATTGTCTTGAACTGCCAGTACAGCAACCAAAATAGATCATCCAACTGCTTCCTCCCAGGAGTCTTATTAGCAATTGAGCATCTTCTAATCACAAGGGAATATTAATTTCATGTGCTGAAAAGAAATATGAAAATAGTACTCATTGTGATCAAGACCAAACAACCATAATTGAATAATCACAAAGTTTAGAATATTTCAGATAATTTAGAAAGTACAGGTCTCTCAGCAGCATGGGGTACATACTCCATTCAGTACAAAGTCCTTTCACAAAATTTCAGGAAAATAACATTTGTATATAAAAGAATATAATATAAATGATGTTATTCTTAGTTCTTATATATAAACATATGTAAAATGTTATTTTTAATTTTCTTTATTCATCTAGTTCTTCTAGAATTCTGTCTCCAGGCTCTCTGACCAAGGGAGTAAGTGAAGGCTGAAATCTAGCCTGAGCTTTTCTCCCGAAGCTGCCCAGAGGTGGAGCCAGCTCAGCTTGGACACAGCAGTGCTTTTTGCAACATGCTCCTCCATAAAAGCATCCTTCGGCAAGAGCTTGACACAAAGATGCCTGATGTGCTACCTAGATCACCGATAGATACAAGAGCCCACCTTATGCTTTTCCTCTGAATACCACATGGGTTTAAATGGCATTCAAGGAGCTGAGGAATAGGAAAGCATATTGAGTCCCTCCAGGCAGCAGAGAAGACTTTGAGGGATTGGTGTAATAACATACTGCAAAGCTGTATCCACTAAGTAAATATCACCATGAAAGGAGGAAAACATCTACTTCCTAGCAAGACTCGGGAAGAGCCAAAAGAGAAAGCTGTAAAATTTCTTAGGGGTTCTCTTGCTCTCTAGCAACCCCTTGTGGTACCTGAAACAATCTGCAGTCCAGTGCCTCGAGCTTCTACACTTAGCTGCAAGAGGTTTCTACTCTAAAAAATTAGGAGCAAGAATCTTATAGATCTTGCAAAAATTTTCAGTGACCAAACTAAATTATCAATGAGCCCACTACTGCACACCAACTAAACTCAAACATTTAGAATCATTTGGGTTAAATTTTTCTATCAACCTACCTACCGTCAACTATCTTTCCTCATTCTATCTCCCTCATTCTCCAAACATGCAGTGAGATCCTATTATGTGTCAGCCCTGTGATTGTGGCCCAAATTAAGTACATGCGTACAATATCTATTTTTTATAATGCCCAGCTAGGAGATAAACAGGAATCAGACAATGAAGGACCTTCATGTTATGCCTAATAATGTGTGTGTGTGTGTGTGTGTGTGTGTGTGTGTGTGTGTGTGGTACAGAAGATCAAACTTAGGACCTTGTGCTTGCCAGGCAGGAACCTGAGCTACATCCTGGCCCTTATGCTGAATAATTTGAAAGACTCAGAAGGCATGTAGGATGTAATCAAGGAATTTATATAATCAGATATATTATCTATGAAAGATCATCCCAGAAACAGGATGAGACTTGGTTGGGTGTGGAACAGAATGATGGATTAAGAGACAGAAGTTCAAGACTATGTGACCCAAAGTAAGGGTCCTGGGCACAGAAAAGGAAGAGGACAACTGAAAGAGATGCCCGGGAGTGGAAATAACAGGTTTCACCAGTAGATCAACTTCTAACAAAAGTGGCTGTGTGACTGATGATGTCAATAACCAATGCTGTGAATTCACTTACAAGGGTCGAAGCGGACTCAACACTGGGAGACTGTAGCTGCATGCATGCTTGTACTCACAGACTTCTTGGAGGCTGAAGCAGTAGGAAAACCCCAAGTTCAGCCCTGGTCTGGGAAGCTTAAAAATTTAGCAAGACCTTGTCAGAATGAAAAGTAATAATTGGCTGGAGATGTAGCTTAGTGCAAAATCCCTGTGTTCAATCCCCATAGCCCGGGAGGGAGGGAGGAAGAAAAGGTAGCAGAGTGAAAGAGAAAGACTGATGAGTTTAGATGGTTTCATAGAAGAAGCTTGGTATCTGGGGTCAAGATGTTGCCCTGACATCACCTTGCTTCAACCTTGTTTTCTTAGATTCTATTCTTGTTTATCTGGCACCTGCTAACCACGGTCCAAACCAAAGACAAAAGTTGTTTGCATCTCCCCTGTAACCTAGCTTTCACAGGTGCATGAAATCACATTATAAACCCTCCAACCAACCCCACGTCTACACCCCCAACTAGCTCTTCTAACCAACTTTTGCACACAAAATCAATATTCCCCCTATTCAGGGCCAGCCAGCAGACACTAGGGAAATCTCCAATGCCCTCAAATCACCTGGAATTATTCAAAATCTAAACAGCCTATATGTTCACCCTGCCCTACCTTGCTGTTCCTGGAGAAATCCCAAAAAGTTCTGTTGCCTATATTTTTCCTTCTCCTTCTCCCCCTAACCAAGTCTGGTGCCTTGTCCTCTTGAGAAGTATAAGTTAAAAAAATTGGCTTTCAATGGTACTGACCTCTCAGTTTTGTCACCAAGTTCACTTCAAAAATTAAGATCTAGGCCCAAGTCATACCATTTTCATATTTATAGGTGTGTTGCTGTTGTCTTCAGATTTTCTTTCACTCATTAAAATAAATACTATGGGGGCAAGGGATTTAGCTCAGCAGTTCGGTGGCCTGCTTTGCAAGGGCAAGGACCCGAGTTCAATCCCCAGTACCAAAAAATAATAATAATAATAATAAATAATACAGGGCTAAGGGTATATAGCTCAATGGTAGAACATTGCTTAGTATGTGCAAGGTTCTGATTTCAACCTCAGAACTATAATAAAACATATGAATAATGATTACTTCATATGATTTCATGATGCTCGTTTAAAATATATAACAATTTTTGCACGTAATAAGCATACTCATTATTATTATTAGCCCTAAAGAGTGTGTTCTGCTACTGCCCTTTCCTAGAAAAAATCTGTTTCTTGGGGTAAAATATAGCCAGTGAACCCATTTCATGGAGCACTAACCCTGTCCAGATGTCCTATTATAGCCCAAGTGATCTGACCAACAGATTCAGAGCTGGATTGTTGGACTCACCTAATGCAGTCTCTACAAAACTCTACATTTGAAAAATGAAAATCAGTAAAAACAACTTCCGTGGTTTAAAAAAAAAATGGTTGGATTTATCAGTGTAGTTAAAACTTTTAGAGTCAACTAACCAGTCTTGCTTCTAGTAGTTAAGATTAAAGTTTTAACTATTAAGCCTTTGTTAAGCCCATAAAAACTTCTCATCAGAATCTTATTATTGTTGTTAGCATAAAAAATTGGGAATAAAAATGGGATAAATGATGTTTAGGAAAGGAAGCCAATCCATGAAGAAAAAGAGAAACAGAAGGAAAACTGATATTATTCAACAAATAATGAGATTTCCACAGAGAGCTTCCTATAATTCCAGATGCTAACAGAAAAGGGTTGTCAGTCAGATAGTATCAAGGCAGTGAATACTGAAAGGAGCTTAAGGAGGCAAATCTAGATTCCTGAGTTCTTAACACTAGCTCTACTTGCCTCCGAATAAGAACAGATATAGCAGGACCACAAAGGGATGAGGCAGGTGAGATGCCTGGAGTACAAAATGTGAGGACCACTCAGACTCCCACTTGGACGGTGCCTCCTGTTTCCTGTCTTCAGCCCAGTGACGAGGATAAAGAACTTTCCATTCTGAAGTCATTAACATAGAGCAGCTCTACTGAGTGGCTCATCCTCAGCTGTAGCACAATCTAAATACAGACTATTGTGTGTTGTACTCCACGCTGAAGTATGTCTCTCTGAATGGACTGGGTCCTTTGCCAAGAAGCTCCCATCAAAGCCTACCCAGAGTCCTGAATTTGAAGAGGAGCTCAAGCTAAACAATGTTTGCTTAGTCAGACCAGAAGTGGAGCAAATTCTCCATCTCAGTGGGGAAAAAGTCAATGTTTCTGAAGAATTCACCCCAAGTTCTACAAATATGCATTCCGTATGATAACAGCCACCACCCAAAACCACCTGCATACTCAACTGCAGTACTGCTGAGGATGAGAAATTCCACTGCCTCTACCTCTTCTTCCCTCTCCTCTCCCACTCTAGGGTTGGACAAGTTGCCAATAAAACTCTGAGTCTTTGTTGTCAATTATAAAATCTGGTTGGTGGGTACAGGGGCAGTTCTCTGTGTTTTTTAAACGTTTGTATATATTTGAAATTTTTCATGATAAAATATTGAGAAAAAATGTTGATATTAAATATGTTCTTAGAGAACTAGCAAATGGATAAATGCTAAAAATTGTGCTTTAAAGTATTTTTTTAGACCTCTGGGTTTTGTTTAAAGCAAGAAATATATTTTTTCCCATAACTGTGATGGTAAATGAATGCATTCCATAGAATGTCTGATTTCTCTGGCTTCAGAAGCTCAATCTAAACATGAAAAGCAATTTTCAAATGTATCCCTGCTAAAAAGTTTTCATGCATTCACTAATGTGATTGTCATCCTTTTGTTCACTCATGCAGAAATATCTACCTCCATTTTGCAATAGGCATTTAGGATTGCTGGGCAGGAGTGCAAGACTCAACATTAAACTGGCTTTAGGACTCACCAGAGACTCGAGTGTTGTTTTCTCAGATAGTCTGAGACCTCACAGTTCACCCTGTCGCCCTCCCTCTGCGGATGGATGATTCATTCAACTCTGCAACAAATATTTACTGAGCACTTACTCTGGGTCAGGCATGGTACTAGACATCCAGGATATATTAGGGACCAAAGTAGATGCTAATTCTGCCATTATGTACTTTCCATTCTAGCAGAGGAGACTGAAGAGAACAGTGAATAAATTGACAAACTTTTCAGTGCATTACGAAGTTTTAAATGGAGAAAAGAAAGAGTCAGGGTGAGACAGGAAGTACTTGGGGGCATGGGGAGGAGAGTGATCAATGTTGCGAGTGGCGGTCTTAAACATGGCAACAATGGTCCTGGAAAAGGTGAAACTGTACAAACACATGAAGGAAGTGAAGCTGTCAGCCAAACATGAGAGAAAGAGCACTCCAAGCTAAAGGGACAGCCCATTCAAAGGACAAAATGTGGATGCATTCTTGTGCTCTAGAAACGGCAATGAGGCCAGGGAGGTTGGAAGAAAGTGAACAAAGAAAACAGGATGGGACACTGGGTGACAGAACCAAAATCTGAACAGAGTCAGTGGAGAAGGTGGGAAAGAGAACTGAGAAGGATGACACCTATTGTGTCTTAACAATGGAAAGATGAGAGTTGGCATCGACTGAGATGACAGAGACTGAGAGTGGATCAAACTTGAACGAAGAAAGGGTTAAGTTTAGAAATCAAGCTAATTATATGACATCCAAAGGAAAATGCTGAGCGGGGAGCTGAACACATGAATCAGTGGAGAGGCTTGGAGTGGAAATACACATTTAGGAGTGGCCAGGTTGTATCTGAAACCATTATGTTCGATGAAAGAAAAGGAAAAGAAGCCCTAAGTTTCTTTGACATGAATAGAGGCCAGAAGGAAAAATATCAGCAAAAAGCCTGAGAAAAAGCAACCAATGATGCAAGAGGAAAGCTAAAAAAGGGTGATGTGCTGGAAGCTCAGTTAAGAAAATATATTAAAGGGCTGGGGATATGGTTCACTGGTAGATCATTTGCCTAACATGCACAAAGTCCTGTGTTCCATCCCCGGCTCTGAAAAAAGAATTGGACTGTGCTATGGTTTGGATCTAAACTGTCCCCCAAAGACTGTGTTTTAAAGTCTTGGCTGACAGCTGATGTGCTTTTGGGAAGTTATTGTAACATGAGGGCTGTAACCTCAAGAGTGGACCGATACATTGGTGAACTCATAGCTCAATGGTTTATTAGGAAGTAGGGCCTAAATGAATAAAGCAGATTACTGGGGGCATGGGGGCATGGCTTTTGAAGGACAGTTTTGGTCTCTGTCCCTTTCCAGAGATGAGGAGCCTCTTCTGCCACACATCCCACCACCATGATGTTCTGTCTTGCCACTGGCCCACAGCAATGGAGCTGACCATAGACTGAAATATTTGAAACTGTGAGCCAAAATAAATCTTTCTCCCTTTAAGTTATTGTCCCAGGTATTTTGTCATAGTGACAAAAAACTGATTAACTGAATGCCAGACATCTCCACCCAAAATTTTAATTTGTTGCAAAAGGTTGTATCACTTCTGAATGTTGCAAATTGAAAACATGGACAGAATCATTTAAATGCATATTTCTCTCTCTCTCTCTCTCTCTCTCTCTCTCACACACACACACACACACACACACACACACAAAGGAATCTGGAGGTAATAAGTCAGGGATAGTGCACTTGTGCAAGGATCTCATCAAATAGCCTTCATTACCATCTTCAGAATGTGGCTTTTAGCTTCTTGGACAAAAGATGGTTGCTGCAACTGAGTCTGGGTTCCAGGCAGGGAGAACCGGGAAGGACAAAGTAAGCAAAACAAAAACTTTTGCTCAAGAATTTGCCTTTATAATGCACTGGGGAAATCCTCCTCTGAAATCACACCTACATCTTATGGGCCAGAATCAAATTCTAGCTATAAGGAATTGGAGTGTTTGCTTTGCAACATTTGTATTGGAAAAATAAATATAAAAATGATATTGAAAGAGGATGAGTGATCCAATCTGTTCATATGTGTATATATTACCTGTTGCAGACTAATAAATTATACAATGATAAAGGTCTCCTGGTGGTAGAATAGAAACCTGGAGAATCCTAGGTAATATCTCTCTGATAAATGAAGGTTTCTAGTGACTTTGTACGCATATCAAAGGTTATAAAAACAGGAACACTGTCTTGCTGCAACCATTTGAACCTCATTTTACCTTTTTTCAGATCACTACTCAAGAATTTCAACCAACAGTCTTTCTTTTGCCTCTATATTGGACCAATACCATTGGCATTGGAAATGGGATCAGTTAATAGTATGACTTTAAAATCCAAACAACTTCTCAGCCCATAATCACTTTTGGCTTACAGAAATGACAATTCTGTCTCTGGGTTATAATTATTAAATATTCATGAACACACTTTATAGTAGGAAGGTCAGTTAATCAATCCTGGCTTATTGTTTTGGCTTAGAATACCCTCACCTTCTTCAATAAGAATCTTCATGCTCTTCTCTACCAGTTGAGTGGGGGTGGAGGTCTTTCAAAGCCCAACTCAAATGCTTCTCTTCAGTTTCCCCTAGCTGAATGAAAGGCTTTTTTATCTGTACTCTGACAGTGCTTTGAATTGCTTAATTTGATTAGTTACCATTTAACTTAAATGTAAAGGGAAATTTATAGCATTAATTCTTTGTACTAGAAAAAAATGGTTGCAGATAAACTAAGTTTCTACCTTAAAAACTAGAAAAAAAGAACAAATTAGACCTAAAGTAAGTAAAAGAAGAGGAGCAAAATATAGTAGAAATCAATTAAATAGAAATGGAACAAATAACAGGGAATAGGCAAAAAATAAAATGACCTAAAAGCTGATTCCTTGAAACTATCAGTAAGATTGATAAGAAGCCTCTAGACAAAAATCATAAAAAAGAGACAGCACACAAATGATCGATACTATGAATGAATAGGGGGGTGCTAGAGAGCCTACAATATTAAAGAATAATTTTTAAATGTTATCAGTAACTTCATGCTAGTAAATTCAATAACTTGTATAACATGGAAAAATTCCTTGAAAAACACAAATTACCAAACCTTACACAAGAATGAATAAATATTCTGAATAGCTCTATACCTATTAAGAAAATTGAATAGTAATTTATAATCCTCCAACAAAGAAATTTCCAAGCCTAAGTAAATTACATGTTTAGTTATATCAAACATTTAAGGAAATATATAATGCTAATTCTACATAAACTTGTCCATAAAAATAGAAAAGGAAGAAATACATGTAACTCATTCTGTGCCATTATTATCCTGATACCAAATGAAGGCAAAGACATGACAAGAATGGAAAACTGAGTTATTATCAATCACAAATATAGATTTTAAACTCTTAACAAGACATTAGTAAATTGAATTCACCTCTATATAAAAGGGATAATAAATCATGATTTAAGAGGAGTTTAAGCCAGGGATGCAATTTTGCTTTAGCATTTGGAAATCAGTCAACATAATTCATCATATTAACAAATAATTTTTTAAAGCATGATGTCAATAATACACACACACAGCTTTTCGCAGAACTCAACATCTATTCTAGATTTTTGAAAAATAAATAAATCCCACCAAACTTTCTTAACCTGATAAAGGATATTTGTATTAGTCAGTTTTCCATTCCTGGAACAAAAATACCTGACCCCTGCAACTTAAAGAAGAAGGATTGATTGTAGCTCACAGTTTTGAGTTTTAATCTAAGGTCAACTGTCTCCAAAGCAAGATTAGTCCACTAATGAGTTTATAGCTAAAAGTGGTTTGAGAGTTGAAGACTGGTTGGAGGAGGTGGGTCACTGGGGGAGTGGCCTGGAAGGGCATTTCCCCTCCCTCTTCCCTTAATTCCCCTCTCTCTGCTTCCTGGGGCTGTCCCATGAGCAGCTTCTCCTCTGCCATGCCTCTCTTCTCTGTCATCCTGCCTTGGAGCCAGTCAACTCTGGACTGAAACCTCTACAAACTGTAAGCCATAATAATCTTCTTCTCCTTGGATTTGTGGGTGTTGAGTATTGTGTTCCAGCCATGAAGAAAGTAATCAAAGAAGAAAGGGTGAGGAACCATATACACATAGTACCCAAGGTCATGCCCCCGTGACCCATTTCCTCCACCTAGGTCCTTCCTCCTAAGAGCTTACTCAGCTATGAACTCATCAGAGGATCAACCAGTTCATGAGATGGTGCCTTCACAACCCACTCACCTATCTAGTAGTCTCTTGACCCAATCAAGGTAACAGTCAAGATTAACCAGAACAGTATCCATGAAAAACCTATAGCTAACATCATATTTAATGGCAAAAATCAGAATACTTTTCCTCTAGTTTCGATAGGAACCAAGTAAGAAAGTGACTTTCATTCATTTCCATTCAACTTTGTACTGGAGTTCTCAGCCAGTGCAATTAAGTAGAAGAAATGAAGGGCACCCACATTGGGAAGGAAGAAGTAAAATTGTTTTTACTTACAGTGTTTGCCAGAGACTCCTGCAGTAAGGCTGTAGTCCCCACCTTCCCAGTGCTGACACAGGGTTGAAGAAAAACTTAAGACAGAGTTAAAGAGAAACTGGGGGGCCGCCAATGCTTCTTTGGCAAAAGGCTCTAGCCCATCTCTTCCACCGAATTTTATTATTCATCAGTCAGGGTAAAGGTGCAATGTGAGTATAGATGTGCGGTACATGAAATTACCATGGAAACTAACGCAGGCAAGACTTTAAAGAGAAGTCAGAGCATTTTCAAATTAGGAAGAGAATAGACAAAATATATGGTTGTAATTGGAGCAGTGTCCTTCACACTGTGAAGGCACTAATTGTGGGGATGGAATTTGGGTGCAATTCCTCCGACCTCAGCTACGGATGTTATCTCCTGTTAGCCTCACAGCTTCACAGGTCAGTACTCTGGGCTTGGCTGTGGCCATTAGCCGGAGGTCATGTTAACCTGGGCGCTACCACAGTGCTCATGACTACGTCCGTGAGTCATGTAGCTTCAGTCCTACTCACGTCTGAAAGTCAGCCAGTCAAGGGATTTAACTCTTTGCAGCCTGCACTGCTCACAGTATGCTTTGGGTATAATCAGTATTGCAGGCTCTGGAAAATGTTAAAGTCTACATTAAAAATATCCTAAGGAACATACAGGTAGACAACGAGGCCAATTATATTATTAAACTAGCCACAAATAAAATAGAAATCAGAAAAATACTGTGCGTTAGCATCAAAACACGAACTATTTATTTTTCTCATTTTTTTATTAGTACATGCTTGCAGTACACAATGTTCACATTACTTATGGGAAGTTGGTACATATACATAACACATCTTCATTCTTTTTTCATCCCCTTCTTCTCCCTCTTCTTCCCCTCCCTCCATTTCTTGGTCCATTTCCCATTTGCAAAAGATTTATCTCCCCACTTCCTATTATCTGTCTTTTATTTTGCTCTTTACTTATGTTTTGGGTTTCTCATATAAGAAGAACCACATGATATTTAACCTTCTGTACCTGACTTATTTCAATCTGTATGGTCTCCAGGTGGATCCATTTTCCTACAAAAGACTCAAGTTTATCTCTCTTTATGGTAGAATAGTACTCCGTGGTGTATAAACACTACATTTTCTTGATCCCTCCATCTGTTGGCAGACATACAATCATCTTCCAAAAGTTAGCTACTTTGAATTGTGTTGCTATAAACATTGGCATGCATATATCATTGTAATATGAGGTCTTTAGCTTTTGGGAAGATGCCTAGAAGAGTAATAGTTGGGTCAAAGGGAATTTCTAGTTTTAGTTTGAGGAATCTCCATCCTGCTTTCCATAATGGTTGCACCAGTTTACACTCTGATCAACAACTAAAAAGGATTCCTTATTTTCCACAGCCCCACCAGCATTTGTTTGAGTTCTTGATGATAACCATTCTTTCTGACATAAGATGGAATCTCAGTGCTGTTATAATCTTCATTTCTCTAATGACCAGCAATGTTGAACATTTTTCATGCATTTATTTACCAAAAATGAACTATTTATAAAGTATATGTGTGTGTTATATACAGTGTTTGTAAGTGCACTAACAAACTATAAAATACAGTCAGCCTTCTGTATCAGTGGTTTCTGCATCCACAAATTCAACCAACTACATAAGAAAAATATTTGATAAAAATTTCCAAAACAGGGCTGGGGATTTAGCTCAGTGTTTCCACCGCCTGCCTTACAAGGACCTGAGTTTGATCCCCAGTACCAAAGAAAAAAAAATTCCAAAACATTCCAAAAATCAAAATTTAAAGTTGCCACAAGGTGAGTACTGCAATGAATTCATTGAAATGCCATGATGTGCAGGCGTGTCCTGTGGCCACCTCCCACCCTCTCACAGACCCTCAGCCTCTTCCTGCACACTCTTAGCCTTTTTTTACCTCTGTCTTCTTTGTCTTTTCTGTTGTAGAAGCCTACAATAATTGCATTTGTTCAACATGTACAGACTTTTTTCTCATTATTTCTTAATTAATACAGTATAATCATTCTGTGTAGAATTTCCACTGTAATAGGTATTTTACGTAATCTAGAGACAAGAGTATACAGAAGGATATTCATAAGTCATATGCAAATATGCCATCTTATATAAGGGAACTATAAGTGGTATTTTCCCAGTTTTTATTTGTTGCTACAGATTTTGGTATCTGCAGGGGCATCTGGAACTGATCCCCCCCCATGCATAGTGAAAGACTACTGTACTAAAAAAAAAATCCGATCTTCTCTAATGGGCCACAAGGAAATCAGGCCAGGCATTGTCCCTGAGGAGGTATACCTCAAACAGATCTTCCCTCTTCTCTGAAGAGGCACTATTTCCACGATGTAAGGGGATTTTCTGTTCTAAGTTGCTGGATCTGAAGGCCTAACAGTGCCTTGCTCAATAAAGATGAAGGATGGAGGAATAAAAATTTGGAAGGGCACATATGAAGATATCCATGGAAGTGTCTGGAATCCTGGCAAGGACAGGGACTGCGGACACAGGCTGCCCTAGCCCTTGCTTCCTGCTCTCAAATGCACTGACCACATTTTGTGTCCTTGGATAGCAGGAAAGCTCCATTTTTATCAGAAGCCTTCAAGAAGCTGCACACTGTATCCTGCTCCTCTGGCTTTTTGTCACCCCAAGGAAGGACAGTGGTCTTTGCCTTCCACAATTTTCTGCTCTTCCCTGCTATTCTTTGTGATGTGATGGTCCCTTCAGGGAATTAGCTGGCTGGACTGAATTCGGCCACTTTCTCATTAATGTTGAAGCATTTTAAACATCACCTCAACAAATAGGAACCCATTCTATAATAAATATCTGTGGAAGGAATTAATTAAAAAATGAATTTCTGCAGCCAGATCTTTGCATCTGTTCTCATGCATTTTCTTCATTTAGGAAGCCAAACCCCAGCCTTTTCAGGAAGAAAGAAAAGGTGTCTAATCAACTCAGGATAATGAAAGATGCATCCACCCTGGAAATGTCATTGTACACACCTGATCCTACACGCAGCCCTGTGGGACAGTGAGCTGACAAAATGGGAAATTTGATAGAATACTCAGGACAGAGAAGAAAGAGATTTTCTTTATTTCAAAGAGATATTTAGTTCTCAATCAAAACTTTGACCAACCAAATAATCTGCAGCTCAAGCATCGCACAGAAAATACTGGATCTGATTCTGTTTGGAGCAGTCAGCATGAAATGTAATGAAATTCAAAATAGACAGGATACACATGCTCCAGAGGGAAGTCATTAATACCCATGAATAATGATAAAGCAAAATACCATCTGCCAGGATAATGTGGCAAGTCTTTTTAAAATTCCAATTAGCCTATAAACCAGAAACAGGGAGCAAATGTGTTCCCCCTGCCATGTGAGACCCTGTGTCCTCGATGTCTCCATCGCTATATATGTAAACTAAGATGTGGGTGGTAGAAACATTACCCATGTATGAATATATTTTGGAGATTACATTCATTATTCTTTCGGACATAGGTGCTATTCCTTCAGCAGGTGGAACAATGCTATCAGCTGCTAATGAAGGCCACATATGTATTTTCACATACTTCCTAATTAAAGGGGTAAAAGAACCGTGCCTGTTATAAATACAGTCTATCAATCCAGCTGTAGCAATGCGATTAGATTTCATCCTTACACGTATTTGGAGTCAGAAATAATAAAGCATCATTGCTGTTATCTTAGGGAAAAATGCCTATTTTATGATGGATTCAGATATTCTAGGCCATTTTCCTGAGCTGCATTTCACGAAGCATATCACTATTCAAATGATAATACCCATTATTAGAACTGTTGTGTTATAGCCTGAAAAGAAATTGTTCTGATTACAAATGTGTAGAATACTTCTACAGCCTGATGAGTCAATCACTTGTATTTGGAAATATCAAAGAAGTATAGTGAGCTACTTAACACTGGCATTTCCCAGTCTTTTCCTATGGTTTGTTGTAGTATAAATGACAGTAGGATTAGTATATTTGGAATTTCTAATCCTATCCTAACATTACTTGGCTATAAGGTTTTTAGAAGTCACTTGTCTTGTGGAACCTGGGTTTCCTTGGCTATACTTATTGCCACTACAAGAATTAACAGCAACAACTAAAAGCCTGTTTTAAGATTCTAAAGTGTGAGATCTTTCAAAAAGTTTTAAAACTCTCCAATAATGAGTCACTTTTATTTTATCATGACTAAATAAAGTAGGCAGAGCTATCTGTACTGTATTAAGAAGTAGAATTATACATTTTTGTTTTTTTAAATTTTGGTTTTGGTTTTGGTATCGGGGATTGAACTCGGGTCCTTATGCTTGTGAGGCAGGCAGCAGAACCACTGAGCTAAATCCCCAGCCCTAGAATTATACATCTTTTAAAAGAGGACAAAATTATCTCCCCAGACAAGCCTAGCACCCCGTGTTGATACTACAGTAGGCAGCTCCTGTTTATCAGCAGGATTACTGCTCCTGGTGACCTGTCTTCTTCCCATGGAGCCAATAACCACCCCGCAGCTGAGTTCCTAGGAGATATACTTTGATGGTAGGATTTGGGGGTCTGGAGAATAAGGAGTTATATTGAAATAGGGTAATATCTTCCAATTAACAACATAATTTCTATTAACTGTGAGTTGAAAATGACGTGATCTGCATCACTTTTTTTTTAATATCCTAGTCATTGGCTCCAGCTGCTTCAGAACACAAAGCCCACATACTCCCATACTTAAGCCAACACATCTCTTCCAATCCTGTTTTGAAGATTATGATTCCTGAGCAACACAGGGTACAGGACAGCAGGGAACTGCAGACAATCTGCAAAGCCAGTGATTCCTATGCAGACAGAAATTTACTGTGTAGTCAGACGTGAAGGCTTGAGCTCAACACCAATTTATTTCTGCACACCTTTGGGCCTACCAACCTTACTTGTGGGAATCTATTGAAACAAAATATTACCATACATGCACAAGGAGGTATTGCAAGGAGGTACATGGAGTCATTTTTCATGGCAAAGATTTAGAAACTATGAATCTATTTCACAGGAATGTAATAACACAAATTATGATACATTTATATTTTGGGGTATCATAAAGCTGATATTTTTTTAAAAATGGAGATCTACCTTTATATACTTCTCACAGAGATCTCCAAACTGTAGCAGTAAAAAGAAAAAGCTATATGGACTGTGGGTGATGTATCAGTACAGATTCAGCAGTGTAAACGTGTACCATTCTGCTAGGGAACACTGAGGAGAGAAGAGGCCAGGCAGGTACGGCAGGGGGCATATGGAGAACATCTGCCTTCTACTCTACAGAGGGAAATTTAAAGATAGAATAAACGTTTAAATTTTTAAAGGACTTGGTACAGTAAAAGCCACATTGCAAAAATCCATTGAATAAGTGTATATGGGAGTATTTTGCATATTCTGAGCAGGACTAATGACAGTGTATCTTGTAGTTTAATAATTTTTCAAAATTTACACATTCACTATATTTTATGACTACAGCATTTATGGCAATTTCTAACAAATAAAAACATTATGGTTCATCTTCATCCACTTTATTCATCAGATTTGGCATTGCACAATCTCTGGTTCTTCCTCCAAACCAAAGGTTTGGAAATGAAAGGTAAACATTTTTAATCAATTCAGGACATTGAGGCAGTCGTGACAATGCAAATAAAGACACTTATGAAAGAGGACTTCCAGAACTGCTTCAGAAAGTAGCAAGAGCAGTGGGATGATAGTGTTCAAGAAAAGGGAAATATTTTGAGGGAGGTTAATGGCAATGTGGCTTTAACTGTAATAGACTTTTTAAAAAATTTAAACATTTACTGTATTTTTAAATCACATCTCATATTTTGTTGTGAACCTAAAACTTTTAATTAATAGTCTATTTTTTTAAAATACACATTACAAAACATTTTGTAGAATGAAATCTTGTTTAGGCAAAATATGAAACAAAAATGCACAGATATACACAGATGCATAGAAGAAAAGATGAAAAGAATACAAAACAATCATACCAAATCATGTAGTTTTGTCTCTATGAAACAAGACAAGGACAGGGAAAAACATGTATTAATAAAGGCATCGCCATTACACTTTGTGTACTCCTGCACTATTCAAATGTCGTGCAGGGTAAACGGAGGCTTGTGTTCCTTATGCAGGAGAGGGAAACACCAAAAAATAAGAACAAACAAACAGAAAGACAGAATCAAAGATGAGCCAAGTGCCAATCATGTTTACATCAAATGCTGTGTCTGAAAACTAACTAGTTCAAATAACATCTTGAATCCTAAGTTTTTTTACTAGTTCATCTGAAGTATAATATAGAAGCCCACTGAAATATTGCTAAGAAAACAAGTTGAACAGGATTGCTTTAATCTTTATAGTTAAACTAAAAAACAAAAAAAGGCTGGACCCTCAGCATAACTTTAAATTAAATATATAGATATACATCATTTATTGAACTATAAAGATCTTCATTTACACGTTTTAAAATAAAAACATGAACGGGGCATTTATAATACATTTCATATGGGTAGACCCCACCTCATCCAGTTAGTTCCTCTCACACATTTACCACACCACCGTTTTGGGAACATGTAAGTATTTTTCTCTTTATTATTTTAAAATATAAATTTTGGACATTCAAAAGTGCAACAGTTAATGTGCCTGTGGGGAATATCACAGTTAAAAAAAATATAAACAAAGGCAGTGATACAGCTTGTCATAAAGGTTTTGGCAGTATTCTCCAAGTCTATATAGAAATACATATATACATATTGATGTATAACATCATTTTATCTTACGTCCCTCTTCACAAAAATAGGACCATTTTGTACAGATTGGCAGACCACATTTTAAGAATATCATTGATCATTTAAAAAAAAACACAAATTGTGTTTCTCAGGCCAGCTTTGATTGTCATCATAGAAATAGAAAGTGGGAAGGATTAGCAAATTTTCTTCTGCGGACTTGTCAGGAGGCCAAGAAAGAAAACAAATCTGGAAAACGCTGAAAACACCATTTTAAAACTGCAGTCCCTCATCATTTCAGGTGGGAGCACTGGTACGGACTGGAAACCACCAGTGTGAGAATCTTCATACAGTCTCATAATGTCATGCAAGACTCAAAGTAGTATCAGAAGTCAATGCACCAACAAAATAAGGCTGTACAGGGAGGGTGAGTGATAAACAGAATGCTTGAGCTATGATTCTAGAAACACAAATGTATTTCAAGTCTAATTGGCTCTACAGAATCAAGTCAGGCTTTCATTTTTAATTGGCCAATCTGGCTCAGCCTTTACACTTACTATGGAAAAGGAGGACAAGAAAGTTGGGGCTTGCATTGAGATTCCACCAGTAGGTAGTCAAGTACCTTGTTATTGCTTCTCCAACTTCCCAAGCATCACCTGCCGGAAGCACATTCGTGATTGCTGTAATCACGGCCCATGTTTCATTCATATAGTGTCGGCAATTAAGCACCCTGCAAAGAATGCCAATGAACCCACACTAACTAGTTTGACAGTTCGGCTGGATGTGACAATCCATCCTCCCACCTGCACCCAAAATACCAGGAAAACTTTTCAATCTTTCTCTCCAAAATATTGACCTGGCTATTCAGATTTGGTACATGGAATTTGGTAATTTTTACACATTTTTCCTTGGAGGGGGACAAGTTCAAGTCCCCCATGCAGTGGGAAGCAGCACTTTTACTTTGCCTTAAATTTTGGGAGATGTGCCAAAAAACAAAAATCTAGCTTTCTCAGCCTCAGCTAAGAATGCAAAGTAAAATGAAGGGTAGCAATTGCCATATATATATTAAATATCACTGACCTGAAGCCAAGGACTTTAATAGTTGGCTTCCTGCATGGTTGACTTCCAGCTCAGATCCAATTTTCAAATTGTTCACATACCACCACCATGGCAGCCTCCTGTAATCTAAGCCAGCATTTCTGAAAATTGGCTGATCAGAATGGACACAGTGTTTACAAAAATGCAGTTTCCTGCCTCTGTCAGACTTCATAATGCATAGTTTCTGGATTCTGCAGAATCTAGTGGTTCCCATTGCCAGTTCCATCTGGGAACTGAAGAGCTAGGCTGATATACACAAGGTTTCATGAAAAGACGCCTTTATGATCTCAGGGTTGCAAACTCCTTCCTTTTAGGCTAGGAGATGAAAGAAAGGAGCTGAAGTTAGGGCATCCTTCTGACTCTTAAGGTTCGTACATCCACCAAAGTTAGCATTAGTCATGAAAGAAACCTCAGTGAATCCAATCTTTTTGGTGATTATCGTGATTTCTACTGGGTCACAGCAGAAGTCATGTTGGCCACAGGATTTTGCCTTTCTATTGAGAACATTTAGGATTTGGGGGTTTTGTTTGTTTCTAATCCCATTACTTCAGAGGTTATTAACTGGTTTTAGTAGAATGGATTAGGGAACCTATTCAGTACATAATTAAAAACTTTGACTTCCTAGATAATACTACTTATACTTTGCTCTCTATGTTTATTAAATTTAATACACTAAAGCTATTATCATGTTTTTTATAAAGAAACATATGTTATTTAATGTAAATGTCAAAAACTGTCAAACTTGTCACCTACTTAGTAAAGGGTTTTTTTTCTTTAAATTGTGCTTTCTCTGTAGGGAAATCATGTTACATATTACACATTTAGCATTACTGATAACAGTAGTATTATTATAAACATAGGTTACAATATACAAATGAGTTGTTGGGCTGCTAAAGGACCCAAATCTATTAAACAAAGTTGGTTGTTATCTTTTATCTCTTTAACACTATGAAAAAAGTAAAATGTGATAGTACCAGTACCTTTTAAGGTTCAAAAGTGGTTCTGCATGTACTTCATAAGAAAATTCAACAGCAGCTGATACCAGGTTCCAAGAGAGAAGTACATGGATGGACTGAGTGGTCTCTTCAGAAGTCCAGAGAAGACAGTTAATACAAATCTAAACACATCCTTGGTTAGAATTATTTACATAATTACAATGCTGGGGTTTTGTTGCAGTACAAATTGTGTATGTGGAAATCTCACCAATGCCCTTGAAACACAAGGCTCGTTTTCTGCTGCCTGTTATTCTCTGTCCGTGTATTTCCAAACTTCACAGGCCGCTGAGATGCTACTGAAGCATTGCAAGAGGCAATACCGAAAAAGTTTATTTCAAAAATCCCACGCATTCAGATTCAAAAGGCTCCCCAGTCACATCCAGGAAGTCCTCTTCACCCATCATCCAAGTCCTCTTCTCGACCTTTGCATTACATTAAAGTGGTTTTCTCAAAGGGACCCACAGGTGGCTCCAGGAGTGGAAGGTGCCTGCTGGATCTGCCAGTTACAGAAAGCTGTCCTCCACCAGGTCCGAGGAGTCTATGCCAATGTCGTCCATCATGTCGATGTCCTCAATGGTCTCGTCCTCTCTCTTGATGAAGGTGGAACTGCTGGAACCTGTCTCAATGGCACTTTCTTCAGAGGTCTGTGAGCTGGCCAAGGAGAGAGAAGGAAAGTTAAGAACTATGTATAAGCCAGCTATGCCATGGTGCATTCTCAGGTGGCCTCCCACGGCAGGTAAACTTTTACCACCAGATGGCTTGGCAATCAGCCTTGGGCTGTCCAGGTGGCAGGTCTGTCACTGAGACCGACAGCTGCTCGTCAGCCTCACTGCACGGGCTCTCTGGACAATTCCAGGTGCACACACCTCAGCTTTCCTGTCTTTCTGCCAAGTTTTTCATCCATGTTTCTAGCAAGCTGTAAGAATCTCTACTATTCCTACTCATGGAAGAGAAAATCAGCAATGCCTGCTGATTAAAAGGCGCAGAGAAGGAAATGCAAAAAAAGAAAACAAAAAAGAAATCAACTGCACACTGCAGCCCCACCAGCCCCTTGTTCTCCCGAGAATCTTCTGAACAGCCAGACTGTGTTCTCAGCGCCTGGAAGGCCCAGATAGATGAAGGCTCTTTATTCTTTATTGAGGGTTAGGGGGAGTTCTTGGGTAAAACAGACTCAGGTCTAGAATGGACTTCACACGTTACTAAACTCCCTTGACTTTGATTTATTTCTAGGGTTTTTTATTTTTACTTTTTTATTCTATGAAAAACACAAAATTTTACAATCAAATAATAAGAGAATAACAATAGTTGATATGCTGTGTATTATTACTTTCAAAGTAGTTGCTTAGTTTTATTCTATGAAAAACACAAAATTTTACAATCAAATAATAAGAGAATAACAATAGTTGATATGTTGTGTATTATTACTTTCAAAGTAGTACAAGACATAAACCAATAAGAGTCTTACAAAAAGGGAACAGATAATAAAACCTGCTTAGTAATGAACTAAACTAAAGAAGTATAAATGACACAGATTGACATATATTAAAATATTTTAAAAATAACAATATATCATTTTGGGAAGTATTGTTGTAAAATAACTTTTGGGCACCGTGGTATTTTGTACCATCTAGAGGAATTCTGCCATTATGTACAAAAACAAATGAATGATAATTTAGCTGCTAGAATTCAAGGAATCATTTTGACTTTGATTTATTTCTTTGAGTATGAAATAGTATGATGATGATGCTTAACAATACACCTGTCGGGATGATGAAATAAGGTAACAACCATAAAGCACATCATAAATGCCCTGTAACACATAATAAGTGCTCGATAAATGTACTTATTATTATTCAAACCCATATCTAAATTTGCATAAAGCCTGGATATTAGATGATATCAGAAAATAGAGGAGAGGCTTATTATTGTTGCTTCGGGTTCTTTTGAAACAGTCTTGCTGTGGAGTCCAGGTTGACCTTGAACTCATCATATACCCCAGGCTGGCCTTGAACACTCTTCCTGCTTTAGTGTCCTGAGTGCCAGCATCACAGGCATGGACCATCATGCCCAGCTAATTGTTCATTTTTTTATGCAGTTAATCCTTGGGTATTGATCTGAGTTAATCCTTGGGTATTGGTCCTGAGTCAATTCTTGGGTACTCTATCTATGGTCCTACCACAGATACTGTGGTTAAGGACTGTTGGCTCCCTCCTTGGGAACTGCTGTCAGGTAGGTCAGGCCCCTGGCTCTGTGCCTCTTGGCCTGGCATATTCATCTCTCTGCTGGTCTGTCTCACAGGCAATAGGCAGGAATGTGGGGAAAGAAGAAGCTAACTTCCACTGAGACTATGCCAGATCACCTTTCTGCTTGTCAATGTCATAGAGTGTCCCAGAGCTGACAAGCTGGCTTACAACTGGTTTCTGATCCACAGTGTCCATTTGGCAGCCCAGAACCTGGCTCTCCAGGGGCTCAGACCAGGAAATGCCAAGCCCACTTACAGTGAGACCCTTTCTCATCCCTCCACCATCCACCAAAGCCAACAGCTGAGCCCTAGGAGAGGGCCAATGACTTCCCAGCTGACGACTGCCTGCATAAGTCCAAGGCCTCTGGCTCTGGGTCCACACTCCCACATACACACACAGACCCAGCCCTCCTCATGCCAGGCACAGTCTCAGTGACCCAATGAAGTCAATCAGGACATATTGTGCCCTGAACAAAGACTCACACACATACACACAACATGGACCTTGAGCAAGACCCCCCACCTTTCTCCCAACTTTTTCCTCAGCCAAGGGACTATTTTCAAATGACTCCAGTCAAAGGTTCTCTACCAAGGAAACATGATCCTCCCACCCCACCACAGCCCGAGGAGTCAGGGCATAGTAGACTCATCTAAGAGATGCTTTCACAGCTGTAGAGGCTCCCATAGAACAGTTCACCACCCAGGAAAGCCTCCTCTGGTAACCAGAGTGGGGTCCCCCCTTCAGGATGCTGGTTGGGGGGAAGGTGGGCAGCCGACATGGCCGCCATATCTACCTGTGCCTGTTCCTCTTGCCCAAGTCTTCTTCCTCAGGCACAGGGTCGATGTCAGGCAGTGGGATGATATAGCCACTGTCAGCACTCAGTCTCTGCTCATCCAGGCCACCCTCCCAGTCTTTCAGCTTGTCTTCCTCATTTTTGTAGATGACACCAATATACGTGTTGTCTGAGTCCACACGCATCCGTGCCACAGCAGGATGGTCACTCTTCAGGAAGTCCAGGTGGATCTTCTCATAACTCTGTAAGCATTCATTTGACATATTTAATCAAATGTTATTGACTAGGCTATAAAAATAAGCAGAGACATTCAGAAATCATGAAGAAGACAGGCATGGTGGTGCATGCCTATAATCTCAGCACTCAGAAAGCTAAGGCAGGAGGATCACTACAAGTTCAAGGTTAGTCTGGGCTGCAGAATGAGCTCAAGGCCAGTCTGCATTACATAGAAAGATCCTGTCTTAAAAAAACAAACACAAAAAAACTCAAAACAGAAATCATGATGACTTAACTGCATGTGTTTCCAAACTATCTCATAGACAGCTAGGGTTCAGACAACTGAAAGAGTCCTATGTCAACCTTCCACTGAGGTGGGGATGAAAAAGGACCACCAGTGTCAGAGATCTGCCAGTTGGTCTTCAGATACCAAGAGGCCCTTTTTCAAGCCAGTAGCTTTAACCATGTGCCTGTCCCCCCACCCCCGCACTCCCTGGACGAGCATTGAGCCCTCTGGACCCATCATATGGAGTCTCTAGGGCTCTCACAGGCCCCCATAGGAAGGGGCAAAGACTTCAGTAAGAACACAATTCCCAACCTGTTTCTGATTCCTAAATGTCAGGAAAGGCCAACCTTTGATATAAAAACTCTATTCAACAACAGTTTCAATCTCTGCCCACCAACCTATCTCTACCAGTCACAGCATTGCAGACCAACCTAAGGTTAATTTCTTTCTTCTCCTCCTTGCTGCACTTATGAGAGTCACAGGGGGGCACTGAGATCATCACAAAGGATGATCAAACTATAGTATTTAACTTTTAGCTCAATTTCCAGGAGGTTCCAGTGCAACCTCCTGATGCCGCTGCCACTTCTCTCCTGGAGAAGAAGGGAAGAAGTAGGATGAAAAGCCCACACAGTGACTAATCCGAATGTAAGAGACGGGATTTTTTTATACAAGTTCCCCTTGGTTTCCTTCCCAAGGCTTCAGCAGAAAGTAGTTTCATTCATTTCCATCTCCTGCCTGACGCTGTGAAATTATATTTGTTCCTTTGAACAATGTTTCCTATGCCATGGAAAACCAGTTGGAGCCACAGATAACAGCTGAGGCTGTCCCTTCTGGACAGCAGGTAAAAGCCAATTTCACAAGGCTTTAAATGCATTCAAATGAGCGACGTAATCACTGTGGATGTCCTAAGACTTCTAAGTGCACAGCGGACACTCAAAAGTGCTTACAGGTATCCCACACCTAAGATGAAAAGGGAGCCCTGCAGGAAGGAGAGGTTTTTCATTCACTGTTGTTACCAGGGAGGCATGGAGCATACTGTGAGCCCCAGCCACAGGATCGCACAGTCTGTATCCTGCTTTGCAAGTGCTCCTTTCAAACATGCTGAATAACACTGCTCCTTGGTATAACTACCAGCTTTCTTCCCTTTTCCAACCAATGTAAGAAGCCTAGACAAACCTTTTTATATTGTCCTGGCAGCAGGTGCTCCACTATCTCACTCAGGTGGTAAAAGGAGGGTCTCTTCTCCGGCTCGCTGTTCCAGCACTGCATCATGATGTCATAGCTAGAAAGGCACAGAGCTCAGAGTGGGCACAAGGAGCTACACAGGTATCCCATCCCACAGACCCACAGGACAGGGACATGGGCCCATGGGCGGGAAGGAAGCTCACACTTCACTGGTGGCATGGTCAGGCTTGGCCATCCGGTACCCACTCTTGATCTTGTTGTAAAAAGTAGAATCCACCATCATGCCAGGGTAGGGTGTGCCACCTAAGAACAAAGAAGACAAGTGGCATGATAAAGGCACCATGCGCTGCTGGTACATTCAGGGTGGCAGAGCATGTGAGGGGATGGCTGTAACCCAGAAGTCCTGATGTCTTGGTTCTTTCAAAGAAATTATTATCCTTGCGTTGACCTCAAAGGACTGCTCAAATCTTAAATTTAACCAGCACTCTAGGTTGGTCAAGTCTAAGCATTTGATGTAAAAGTTTTGCATTTTAGAAAGAAGCACTGAAATGTTTTTCAGTGTTTCTGACTATTGGATTTACATATACAAGCAAGCTGTAACAACAAAAAGGAATTTTGAATTGAGGGCAGGAAAGTCATTCTTGTCAGTAATGTTCAAGGGATTAGGGCCAAAGTCAGTTGGGGTTTGAATTGTCTAGAAATTCTGTTTGTAAGAAATATGAGCCCTGATAAGCCACAGACTGGGATGATGCATGGTGATCCACCAGGGAGAGAGAAGTAAGACAGACAGAGGGGACTAGGGAAGGTACTCATATTTTGCTTTCATATCAAGATAACAGATGCATTCACAAAATGATTCACAATTTTATAGCCAAAGGCAGGTCATGTTGAATTTCCTCTTTGACAACTTCCAAAGCTCATCAGGAGTCCTTTCTCCTGCCTCTGGACTTACACTGCAATTTTAAGTCAGCACCACATGGTTTACTTCTAAGAGTGTAAATCTTCTCTCCCTCCTGGAACCGTGAAGGTCAGGGTCCTACCTCACCCTTCTCTAAGGGCCTCCCCTAAGAGTTTTCTCTCCTCCAGAATTGATGACCAGGAAGGGGAGTTGCAGCCCTTTCCCTCGCCATGCTGCCACCATCCATGCTCACCAAGTGAGGAATAATTTAACCCAAAGGCCAAAATGAAAAGTCAGCCAGGTGATTCCTTGGGGAACCACTCAGGCATGGCCCAGAGGAGATGCACAGAGGCCTGGGATGGGAATGCAGTCTCCAACACCCACTCTCAGTCTGCCCAGGCTTCAGCAGACACAGCAAAGGCCAATGGGTGGGGTAAAGCAGCCGCAGCTTGCCTGATCACACAGCACACAGCTCGACAGAGCTCACATCCTGAGCTGGACTAACACAGCCCTTCCAGTCTGTTCCAGGTCTGCCCAAAGAAGCAGGAAGGCCAGGCCCATACCAAGAGAAAAGATCTCCCAGAGCAGAATTCCGTAAGACCAGACGTCACTCAGGGTGGTGTAGAGGTTGTCGAAGATGCTCTCAGGAGCCATCCACTTCACAGGTAAGAAGGTCTACAGGGAAGGAAGAAAGAGATTAGTTTCCAGCCTATACAAGGATGACCTGCAGTAGTGGAAATGGGAAGGGTCCTCCCTCAGCTAAGAATAATGGCAAGTAGCAATTTCCTACTACTAGAACCTCTTTTTCTTTTTCTTTTTCTTTTTTTTTTTTTTTTGAAGCTGGTCTACATTTTGGCGGAAACACTAAAGTGAAGCAGACCCATGAGGTAGCTTCATCAGCACCCTTCTGTCCTCCAAGGTTGCTGGAGAGAGTCATAGCTTTACGCAGACAGGTGAGAAATCGGCTCCATCTAAAGATTCGGGGATTTGTGGAAGGTGCCTGGGAAACACCATGGCCACACAGAGCACAGAAAAAGGCCCCAGAGCCACCTCACAGGCCATGCATTAGAGTGCTTTGGACTTGTGCCTTCGGGTGGCAGACATAGCCTCCTTCATCTACTTACACAGGAGGAATGGAGAGGATCAGTCCAATGAACAATACAAGGGCTGTCTTTAAGGAGGCTGAGCCTCTGAGATGCATTGATGCAAATGGTCTTAATGTTCTACTGGTCATGTTTACCTTATGAAAATATAAAACCTCAAAAGCAAGTGACACCCCTTGGAAATGCACACTTGTACACACATACCCACAACTCGCCTTAATTAATAAACGACTAACAATTAACAGAGAGCTTCTCTTTGCTAGGCACTGTTCTAAGCACTCCACGAATTCCCTTATTTAATCCCCACAGCAACTCAGGAATCACTTGTACACACATACCCACAACTCGCCTTAATTAATAAACGACTAACAATTAACAGAGAGCTCCTCTTTGCTAGGCACTGTTCTAAGCACTCTACACGAATTCCCTTATTTAATCCCCACAGCAACTCAGGAGACAGATACTGCTACTCCTCCCTACTATAGAGAAGGACACTAAGGAATGACATGGACCAAAAATTGGCCCCAAACCCAGCCCCAGTGATTATGCATGCTCTAGCCATCTGTGCAGAGCCTAAGCTTTTCCTACTGACCCCCATGAAGCCCACTCGCAAGTCTCGTGGTCTCCACGTTAAAAGATGGGCAGCAAATGCCAAGAAGCAACACAATTTGAGAAGTTAAAGAGAGGAAGAGTGAACAAGCCAGAGAAAGATAAAGGTACGTACACTGCCTTTCGACACGTAGTTTGAATCATGCATGATATCTCGGGCCAGACCAAAGTCACAGATCTTCACGATTTTCCCTTGTGCCAGGAGGACATTGCGAGCAGCCAGGTCACGATGGACACACTGCATGGAAAAGCAAGAAACAACTTCAAAGTCAATCTACCTGTGATAAGATAGCAACACACCTGCAAGAGTGGCTGCCCTCTGGTGGCACCTGGAGCTGCCCAGCCTGCACCTCAAGGGCTCAAGAGCTCACTCTCACCTCACTCACCAATACACAAAAGATCTGGAGCAATGCAGACACCTGACAATGCCAGGCTCCCATCCCTGCTCAAGGGAAAATGCAGGACGGTCGTGAAGGAGAAGCAGTCACTGCTCCAAGATCTCCCTCCTAGTGTCTCCTCCCCATTCAGAAATCTGTGGCCCTGTCTAAAGAGGTCTCTGTTCCTTGAACTTACATTTTTTGAAGCCAAAAACTCCATTCCTCGGGCTACTTGATAGGTGAAGCTCAACAAATCCAACAAAGTAAGGCCTTCAGAGTTATCGTCCGAGAGGAGGTTTTTGACTTCTGAATCTGCAAAAGAGAAATGAAATGTGCTGGGTTTGTGGACAGTATGACAGCTCACCTGCCCCAAGATCCCAGCTTGCCAAGGATTGGCCAAAGAACACAGCCAGAGGCATTTCTTATGGTTTCTGAACCTCCCTGGGAGACAGCTGAACCATGTCAAGGAGGCTAGAGGTGGAACTCAGGCAGAAGCATTTGCCTAGCATGCTTGAGGCCCATGGTTCAATCCCAGCAAAGCAAATAAACAAATCCTGATATCTTTTCTTTAAAAAGTAATATATAAGCCAGGCTTGGTAGTGCATGCCTGTAACCCCAACACTTGGGAGGCTAAACCAGGAGGACTGCTGAGAGTTCAAGGTCAGTCTGGACCACTTAGAGAGTTCAAAAGGAAAAAAAAAAAAAAGCAATGTATACACCTGAGCATTCCTAACCAAACCAAAAAATCCAAAACCTAAAGTGCTCCAAAATCCAAAGCTCAGTGTGCAATTACATGACAACATATGTGGAGAATTCTACACCGGACTTCATGTGACAAATAAGTCACAAACCAATATACTATGGTGCTTCAGGTCACAAGCACTTTTGTTTGCAACAGTTTGATTTGCAAACAGAGGCATTTGGCAAAATTTTGTTTTTGTTTGCAAACTCTGCATCAGGTGACAGACAGACATGACTGTGGTCAGCTTTCCCACACAAACACAAACGTGGCCATCTTTTCCAAAATCACAGAACAAGTTAAGTTCGTGAACTGAGGTAATACTGTGTAGGAGCACTAAAAATATGGTATAAACTACCGACAGGATGTTTGAATGAAGTCCATATGCAGTATTAGTGAATTTTGTGCTTAAACTTGGAGTCTATCCCAAGATAGTTCATTCTCTATTTGTGAATATTCCAGAATCTGAAAAAATCCAAAACACTTCTGGTCTCAAATATTCTGGATGAGGAATATTTATCCTGCATGTGGCAACACACACCTGGTGTGTGTGTGTGTGTTTGTGTGTGTGTGTGTGTATGTGTGTGTATGTACACATACGGCCATAAGGACCAATCTAAAGTGATCTCTCTATAGATTCTACATATATTTTTTTATGTGTTTGTCTCCCAGATTTCTTTTTTCAACTTTCGTTAGCAATCACCATAGCCATGTTTAAAATTCACATACACATAAACACTAAAATCTCCATAATAGATATACAAGAGGACTCTGAAAAAGTAGTTTCTGGGTGGGTGGGTTTATTGTTTGTTTATTAATTCAGTTATTCATTCAGTTATTCATTCAAGACAGGGGCTTACTATGTAGGTCAGGTTGGCTTTGAACCCACTATGTAACCCTGGTTGGCTTCAAACAAATGAAGATCTTTCTGCTTCAGCTTTCCAAATGCTGGGATTATAGATGTGTACCATCACACTTTTATTTTCTTTTTCTTTTTCTTTTTTTTTTCTCTGAGTTTATTGGTACATTTTAGGTATACAGTACAGTTGCATTCATCATTGGGATCTTGTACCTTTAAATGACAGGTCTTGGTTCTCATTTTTTCCCCTTGTCCCTGCTCTCCCTTCACCCCCTCCTCCCTTCCCTATTTACAAATAAAAAGCTACCTTCATAGTACCTGATTTATAATGCGTCAATTGAGTCAACTACCGCTTAAGACGAATGAGCAATCTTAAAGATCAAGGACACTGACTTCTCTTTGTTTGTAATTTGTCCACTTTCCCTGGTTTGTCCCATCTGGAAAGGTCCCAGAGTTTTTGAGGAAGAAGGCAAGGTAGGCCAGCAATTCTCAGTCCTTTTTGAGAATGTTCAGGCCAGTGAAGAGTGGTTCCAGCCATTCATATTTTCACCCAGCTACAGGCAAACCAGAAAAGCATGGTCTGCCTGCCAACAGGGCCTGAGCTTTAGCATGACTCAGGTCCCCCGATGTCTGGTGCCAAGTCCACCAGCTCAGCCTGGGAAGCAACGTAAACTATTTTTAACAATGTGGGAAGGAAGAGGAAGCACTGGTTCTGATAACTCGTTGGCTCATCTTTAAAAAGCACTTGGAAGTTCACCCAGTTGGCAATGAGAAATGAATGAACTTGGAACTGAAGAAAATGGAAAATATTCCTGTGTACTGAGCTTTGCAAAGCAAGCATGTTCTTTTTTTTTTTTTTTTAATGGATTGTACCTTTCACTAAAGAACGCTGAAAATATTCAGAGTGCATCAGAAATTTTCAAAACGATTTCCATGGCAGCTCAACGCTTTTGCATCAAAGAACAGGAGGGCTCAGGCCCCAAAAGATAAGATCACAAGAAAAGCTAAGCCAGATCTGTCCAGCAGCCACCCTACTCCGAGTCTGTGGTTAGCCACCCTGGAGCAGATGGGAGGTGCTCCATCTGGTGTGACATCAGCCAGGCATCCTGGAATTTATAAATCACTTCAACCTACCACATACACTTCTGTTTTGAAAACAGATGGGTCTGCCTTCTAACAACAGTCAATAGAAACACCTGTCTGAAAATATAATCTCCAATTGTCTACTCTCCAGTTTCTACCACAAATTAGATGTTAAAAGCTAAACCAAGGGTAAATGAACTCATTGTCGTCAAAATCTTAAAACATAAGAAAAAAAACATTATGAGGAATAAAAGTAAGATTTTCAACTTTTAATTTTTTTTTTCCAAGTAAAGGCATTAAAAATAATTATCACCATGTTTTCATTTAAAGGAAAAGAGTGGAACTCCGGAAAGAATTTAATGGCATTTAATAGAGCATTAGCTGATCATATGCAAGGACCTGGGTTTGATCCCCAACACTGAAAAAGAAATAAATGTTAAAATATTGTTTTAAAAGACATGTTAACAAAAAAAGGAAGTCCATTGTATCAAAGAATAAATTATTCCCTGAAGTGATTTTTTCATTTAAAGGAAAAGAGTGGAACTCCGGAAAGAATTTAATGGCATTTAATAGAGCATTAGCTGATCATATGCAAGGACCTGGGTTTGATCCCCAACACTGAAAAAGAAATAAATGTTAAAATATTGTTTTAAAAGACATGTTAACAAAAAAAGGAAGTCCATTGTATCAAAGAATAAATTATTCCCTGAAGTGATTACATTTAAAGTTTCAGAAATTCACTACATTAAATCTGTCTTTTTTTTTTTTTTTTTATTCACATTG
>NW_022900947.1:40597192-40609890 GCF_012274545.1 Fukomys damarensis | reverse complement strand
ATTAAATCTGTTTTTTTTTTTTTTTTTTTTTAATTCACAGTGCACAAACTTATGTCACAGACCAGGCTGAGCAGCCCTGCGTTTAGGGACCTTGTGGCCTGGCAGGTCTACTTATCATCCCTGTCTGTTCACCTTCCTGGGACTGTTTTCAGTATCATATTAAAGCCACTGGAAGATCACAATGCCTAGAGTGAGAACAGACACTTTTACCTAGCATAGATTTCTTCTTATATGAGACAGGACGATCATACAGCGATCTCTGGATATCCGAATATTTAGAAACCTCCTTCCTTTCTAGCATGGGGACGTACTGTGTGGCATCAGCTTGCTTCATGTCCATATAGTCGCCATTGTTTTCAAAAGATAAAATCACATAGCTGCAAAGACAGAAAAGGAAATTTTACCCAGAGTGCACCTCCGGAGTGGTCACTGAGTAGATGACACAGCAGATGATGATATGGGCACCCCCGTGTGCCAGGTACTGAGGCAGGCACAGGGGCTAAAAGGTGAGCAAAAGCAAAACCACACAAACACACAGGTCTTCTCAAACACAGGAGCCTAGGAAGGAAGGTGGAGGAGGAGCCCCTCCTATAAAGACGGGAAATGCTATGAAAATATTTGGCCCCACAGATGTCAGCCCCTATGATTCTTCTTACATAGTTTTACTTAACTGTGTTCAATCCCATTCCTCTGTCATCTTTATTAAGGGCACAGACATCCTGCAGAGCCACATAGAAGACAGGGGAATATCTTAACAACAACTTAAAAATCTTATGTCTATTACATTCAAAATTTGGAAAATTCTTGACACTGTCATTATTCTTCTGTTTCTCAATTCATAAGCCATGAACATGAATCACTGTGGTCAGGTGGCCTGGGAAGACAGATCCTGCTACTCAATAAATTTAGCACCCATTTAGGGTCCATTAAGTAATTTATACCAATTCATTGTACTCCCCCACCCCCAGTACTGAGGATCAAACTCAGGACCTTGCACTTGCAAGGCAGACACAGCACCACTGAGCTAAATCCCCAGCTCTTCATTGTATTTCCTGACCTTCCAGATCTTCACATCTACAGAGATCTCTATCGATAGGCTTCTGTGGGCGGACCACTAACACTGGCTTGATTTGCTAGCCTGCATTCAGAAAGGACAAGTAGCTCTAGCTTAGAGATCCTCAGACAATTTTTTACAAGGTGGACCTGAGTCTTACACTTCCTAAGTGTGTTACACAAGATAATGGAACCTAACAGCAAGGCCTTCCCACATGATGTCCCGGTCCCGACCACCTGCAGGGTCGGCACTGCCATAAGAACCAGCAGGTCGGCTGAACTCTGCTACCTCAAGTACTGAATCTTCAGAACGTAGAATCTATCAGGACATGGGTCCTCTCTATTTGAGAGGCTCATACAATAACAACACCCTCCTCACACTCACCTCCTTGTGCTTTCATCTGCGGGGTTCAATCCAAAGATGTCCAGCTCTTTCTTAGGCTTCTCTGGGTGCCTGCTTAGGAAGCTATCCCTATTTTTATGCAAATAGTTGACCAAATCTCCATAGAAGCAGTATTCAGTGATGATGTAAATGGGGCCTGTGGGAACCAAAATCAGTTAGAAGATGGGTATGAAAATGAAGAACATAAAGTCATGATTTTTTTTAACTAGGTTTTTAAGCCACTATGTTGCCCAGGCTGGGGTAGAATTTGTGACCCTCCAGCCAGCCTCAGCCTCCCAGAATGCTGGGATTGCAGGCATGTACCACCTATGCCCGTCTCTACAAATATTTATGTCTGGACTGGCAAGTGATATTGCACAAAAACAATAACCTTCCATCAGTTCAGTGGGACCAGTGGACTCTGCTGGAGATTTATATTTCTTGGTGTGTTTGGGCAAGAAGAGGGCAGATCTGACCCTGGTTCCACAGTTTCACAGCCACAGATTTTTAGTTCAAAGCCTCTCTCCCAGGTCAGGGGGCCTACCTGACTTGGTGCAGGCTCCCAGCAAGTTCACAATGTTTAAATGTGGTCCCAGGTGAGTCATTATCTTCAGTTCAGACATGAGCGCTTGCTTTTCACTGGATCTGGCTGTAGCTGTTGAAGAAATAAATCATGTATCAGTGCAACTCAACTCTCTACCTCTTGTTCCGCATAAGAGCTGGCACTATGGCTAATCCTGTGATTTGATATCATTTTATTTACCAAGAGTCTAAAAGAGGAGCAGATGGTCCATTCAGTCTACATAGACTCTAATGACTAGTTCCTATTCTTCAGAGTAAGAAGAGGTCAGTCATTAGAGATAACTCCTGATTTTCCAATGTATGAATGAGTGACAAGAGGAATAAAAATAAACCTACCTGACAAAAAGGTCCAAGCATACATAAGACCTAGAGTTAAAAGAGCCAGGATCTCATCTTAAATTTGCTATTTATAAGCTTTGCATTTTGTGATTCTGACCAATTCACTTAGTGTCTCTGTGTTCGAAGTACCCCCCCACAGTCAGAGCTTACGTTTGAGCATCTTCACGGCCACCTTCATAACAGGCTGGGAGCGGCTTAGCCCGTATGCTGTTCCCTCCACCACTTTCCCAAAGGCACCGGATCCCAGGATGCGACCTGTGGGCAAGCAGAGCCATCAACACACGCCAGCTCCCAACTCCAAGGTCAAGGCAGCTTTCAAGCCAGCACGCCTGGTATAAAGCTGGGTGGGTGTTTTTCCTGCATGGAGTAAGCCTAATCATTCCTCCCAGCCATCATGTCACAAAAAATAATTGCATTTGAGACCAGCCTGGGCTACATAGTGAGTTCCAGGTCAGTCTCAACTACATAGTGAGACCCTGTCTCAAAAAAACAAAATAAATAAATAAATAAAAGAAAAAAGAATTGCTCTCACAGGGAAGGAAATTAGTGTAATTGCTTTTGTCAAATAACATTGGTGACAGAAACAAAAACACAGACAGGAGAGAGGAGGGTACAAGCCTGCTATGAGCACTCTGGCTACCAGTGTTACCCAGGCCCCAGAACCATCTCCACTTGTACCCATGGCTCCCACTCAAGCCCCCTGGTTCTCTACCCTTCTGTTTGCCACATGCAAACATGCAAACAGAGGGGTCCTTTGCATCACTAAGTCTTTAACCACTGGAAGGACTTCAGCATTCCAAATTTCGCTGACCCCAAGGAGTACTCAAAAGAAAAACTCTGGGGCTAAGCTCATTGCTGGCTTTTTACTAGGAAGACCATGATAGCAGAGGCAAAACACGTCTGGAGCACAGGCTTTTGCTGAGCACTGAGAGAGGCAAAGAGAAAGCAAAGCCATTGTCACCACCCTTGAAGAGCTCACAATCAATGAGAGATGTTTCTAGGGTGTCATTGCGGCCACGGACAGCCCTGTCATGGAAGGACTCTGCTCATGAAAGACACAAAGAGCAAGCACTACCCTTTCTACCCATCTGCACCACTGGAAATTACACCTGAAAGGAACTGCTTTACCAGCTACCTGGTATGCACCAGGAGCAGAGAGATAAGGCAAGACTCCTTGGCATATTAGGGGTTGACAGTTACTTTCCACTTCACTGGAATACAATACCCAGCACCCACAGCAAAAAGGGGGAGAGGTTTATTTTGGGTCAAAGTTTGTAAAGGTTGTCCACAGTCAGCTGACTCCAAGGCAGGACAGCGTGGCAGAGACACATGATGGACAAGTGGCTTATGGCCTCAAAGCACGAAATGAAAACCAAGATCGAGGGAAAAGGGATGGAGATAGACCCTTCCAGGCCACTCAGCCAGTGACCACCTCCTCCCAACATCACATTAGCTATAAATTCATCATTTAGTCTGATGAACTAACCAGTATTGTGCCCCCATTGAGTATTATACCCCCATGACCCAATCACCTCCCAAAAGCCCCACCTATGAGTACATGAGGCCTTATGGGATAGCTAGATATAAACCATAACCTTCTCCACCTGGCCCCCAAAAAACTCATGTGCATCTCTTTACAAAAAACGCATTTAGCCCCTCTCTTAGAGTTACCACAAAGTGCTAACCATTCCAACATTTCTGAAAAGACCACGTCCAAAGTCTTCTCTGAGATTTAAAGCAAACCCTTAGCTATAAGAACCTATAAAAATCAAAAGACCCTGTGAAACTT
Organism: Fukomys damarensis; assembly: GCF_012274545.1. NCBI lineage: Eukaryota > Metazoa > Chordata > Mammalia > Rodentia > Bathyergidae > Fukomys > Fukomys damarensis. Next base: position 40,605,745 of record NW_022900947.1, on the reverse strand, counting down.
TAAAAAGGTTAAACACTGCCAACATACAAAGGCCCAGGGCAAACATTTCCATTCTGAAAAGGGAAAGTAGGAAGACAAAAAGGGATGGGACCAAAGCAAGACCAAAATCCAGCAGGGCAAACATTCATGAGTAAGGCTGGAAAAAATATACCCAGATCATAATTTTATAATGAAAACCTTTACTTTTGCATTGTTACCCAGCTGTGCATCACAGCAGCTGCACGGGAGTGATACAGGACATGATCTTTGTGTTTGCCCACCTGTGTGACAAATGGCCAGTTGTATGCACGTGTGACAAATCACTAGTGGGTAACTTTTACCCATTTTATGCCCCATGCTACATTTTTGTGCATTTTGAGAAGAATCTCACTAAGTTCCCTTGGTTGGTTCCTTGAACTTGCAAATCTCTTGCCTCAGCCTCTCAAACAGCTGAAATTTTAGGCCTGTGCCCTTCTGCACCTGACTTGTAACAGGATTTTTGAAGGCAGGTCTGCAGAACCCATTAACTTCCTAGGAGATAGTTACTATGTGGGGAAAAGATGCAAGCTGCTTTACAGATTGTTTTTATGATGTGGATCATATAAACCAAAGAAGTTATGACAGTGAGACAGGGCAAGAAATGACAGAGAAATAGAGAATGAAGACCTTGATTCCGATGAGAAAAAAAATAATGTAAATAAATATTTGACTAGTCCAAAGGCTACAAAATGGTCATGTTAGAAGTAGGCAGGAGGGCCGGGGATTTAGCTCAGAGGTGCCACCACCTGCCTTGCAAACACAAGTCCCGAGTTCAATCCCCAGTACCAAAAAAAAAAAAAAAAAAAAAAAAAAAAAAAAAAAAAAAGAAGAAGAAGAAGAAGAAGAAGAAGTAGGCAGGAAAATGTTATTAGGTTCTTGACAGAATGCAAACATTGAAATTCAATGTTGGATATTGTTTGTAATGGATGAATTAGGGCTGGAATTAATAAAAGATCAATTACAATAGAAGAACAATAGGTATCTGCCCAAAGAATTCCACAAAAGAATTCTAGAGCAGACCAATGAGCAGACAGGTAAAACATCTCAAGAACCTCCTAACAAAATAGCGAGACCAACAAGATGTTAAGTACATCCAATAAAAAAAGACAGGATGAGGCCGGGCATGGTGGAGCATGCCTGTAATCCCAGCACTCAGGAGGCTGAGGCAGGAGGATCGCTGTGAGTTCGAGACTAGCCTGAGCTACATAGAGTTCCAGGTCAGTCTCAACTACATAGTGAGAGCCTGTCTCAAAAAAAAAGACAGGATGGCCGGGGACTTAGCTCAGCAGTTCTGCTGCCTGACTCACAAGTGCAAGGACCCAAGTTCAATCCTCAGTACCAAAAAAAAAAAAAAGACAGGAAAACAAAACACCTGTGATATGACTATAAGCAATACTCGTGTGTCGAACACACTATTTTTACAGTGTGAAGATTGCCTTTAGTCTCATAACTGACATCAAGATTTTGGTTGTAGAGTCTTATTTTTATTTTCATCCAAGTTATATAGGAATTTAGGTAGACTGTTATTTTTTAGATTTTGTTAAAAATGCTGATGTTTATTATAAACACTAAATTATATTTTAATTTAATACTTTATTTTATTGATATTTTACTTTCCTGGTAGTTAGGAACACTTAGAAGGTCCTTTTTGTTTTTCTTTTTCTTTTTTGGGACAAGGTCTTGACATTTAGGTCAGGATGGCCTCAAATTCATGGTGATGCATCTGCCTCACAGTGCTGGGATTACAGGCTTGCACCACCACACCTGGCTAGAGTGTTTTTCACTTCTGGTAGCCTGAAATATCATGTAAGGAATCTAGAGAAGGCCCACGTAGAGAAGCCACAGGAAGGCCAAGAAGAAAGGTCAATCATAGAAGGGATGCAGAAAGAGAGGGAGGGAGGGAGGGAGGGAGGGAGGGAGAGGGAGAGAAACAAGAGCAAGTGAGAGAGAGGATATTGTGTCATTTAAGCTCCTCAGCTAGGCCTAGCTTCCCAGTGGGACCCTTGAGGGATCAGACATGTTGAGTGGTCCTTTTGGATTTTCCAACCTGTTTGAACACTCCGATAGCCCCTGGCCAACATCCCGTGGTGTGGAAGAATTATTTGGCTGCGTGCACTTATAGAATTATAAGCAATAAATTGCTCACTGTCTTAAGCCACTAAGTTGGGGCACAACTGTTACATAGCAATAAATAACAAGACAGTGGGGAAGGGGTCTTAGGCTGCATCACGTCATGTGAATTCCAGTTTTACTCAGTGCCCTGATTTTGAAATGATGTGTCGGGTGTGTGTGTGTGTGTGTGTGTGTGTGTGTGTGTGTGTGTGTGTGTTAGGGACCAAATCCAGGGTCTTGTACATGCTAGACAAGTTCTCTGCCGCTGAGCTACCTTCCTAGCCCACTGCTGCTTCCTCTGTACTTAGATTCAGGAGCCCCTGTAGTTTCAGAATTTATTAGCTCAAATTTACCAGCTGACACTGACCTTGACATCTCAGTTGTAACATTCAAGATCTCTACCCTGATGTAATTCAATTGGTCCAATATCTTGACTCCAGCTAGAAAAACTTTCCATCAACTCTCTGCCTTATTGAAGAAATCTTCTTTCTTATTTTTGTCTGTAAAGTCTGTTTGCAGTTTATGGGAAGTGGAATTACAATTCCTTCTGCACAATTCCTCCAGTAAAGATAACATGGAACGCTCTCAAAGTCATTTTTGTCTACTAATAATTTTAACAAGATTTTAATGTTCCCAAGTTTAATGTTTAATTGATACATTAAAAGAAATAAATTTGGACTTTTAATTGGCAGTCTCTATGACCTTCCTTCTAAAAGCTCACTACAATTTATATATGAAAATGTACAATACCTTTGAAAACCAGCACTGATGAACAACAGTGTTTTACAGTGTTGTCACACTGTAAAAGTTTACTAAACACAACAAAATTAAAATAAATAATAGAAATGTTCCTAAAAATAAATGTGGGAGTTAGACACCCACCTTATGCTCCTTTTCAAGAAATTAAACCTTACTCATGAAGGACTACATCCTATAGCTTCATGTTCAGCACCCAGGGCAAGATGTGGTAAGATACAAACTTCGTACTGCTTGAGCAGCCCTGGCACTGCCCTCAAGTAGCCCTCATGGCTTCTCTCCTGGGTAGGCTTTGCTCGCTCCTTGTGATGCGCCTCGGGTGTTCAATGTTTCTGGCTTCTCCAACTTCTTGAGGTCTCCAGTGTACCTTCAGCTCCACTCTCACAGCTTCATACACTGTCCTGTCACAGGTACAATGCCTGACCTCACAGGCCTTCTGAAATCTGGGTGGAAGCCTCCATGACTCCACAGCACTCTCTGCATGCCCATAAAATCAGCACCAGGGAAAAAGCCAAGGTCTGCCATCAGCTTGAGTAGTAGCCAGGTCCTTTTACATCATGCAAATAGAGACCTCAGTGCCTGGATGGTTGAGCATGGTGAACTGAATTCAGGGGAATCAATTCCCTGAATTGTATTCTCCTTTTTTAGGTCAGTGCCCTAGCGCTTTCTTAAAACAAAGTCTTTCATTTTGGCAACTCTGAGCCTTCAAAGAGGGGGGTCCTATTGGTTTCTGTGATGTCATCAAGCCATCTTTTCTATGGTCCCACAGTAAAGTACTTGGCTTTTTTTTTTTCTTTGTACCAGGGATTAACCTTGGGACCTTGCACTTATGAGGCAGGCAGTGGAACCACTGAGCTAAATACCCTACCCTACATGGCTTCTTTTTAATGTTTCCATCAGCCAAGTTCTCCCCTACTCCATCTTTCCAGATCCCAATTTTACAGGCCCTTCCTTTCTGGCCAAATCAAAAACTTTGTAAAACATTCAGCTAGGCCATTTGCTATTGATTCACAATGTAGAACTACCTAAAAGCTCCCAACAGTACCTGAGCTACAGCCTGAACGTTGGACTGCCATGAAATTTCCTCCGCTAGGTTAATTAGTCTGCTGCCCTTAATCTCAGTCTCCTGTAGTGTCTCCGAACATGAGCAAACATAAACAAATTTTCTGCCAGATCATAACACACATGACCTGGACTCCAACTGCCAGTGGAGTCCTTCTTCCCAACTGAAACCTCTTGAGCCTGATCTTTGCCAGCTGTATTACTGTCAATATTCTAGTTTTCTGGGCTTGACTATAGTCTCCCATCAAGCTTGGCTTACAACATTCTACAACTGCTTCTCCAGCCCATACCCTCAAACCTTTCCAAACTCCTCTTGAGAACAAGTTCCAAAGGCTTTTGCAGCACATGGTCAGGTAATCACAACAATGACCCCACTCCTCTGATACCAAAATGTGACTCAGATACTTTACTCATCACTGGGACACAATACCTGATTCCCACAACCAAAAGGAGTTTATTTTGGATTATAGTTTGCACATGCTTATTACATAGTCAGCTGGCTCCAAGGCAAGGTGGCATGGCAGAGGGTCATGGCACAGAGGCGTGGCACAGGAGAATTGCTCATGACATGGTGGGCAGGAAGCAAAGAGCAATAAAGGGAGGAGAAAGGGAGATAGACCCTTCCAGGCCACGCCCCAGTGACCACCTCCTCTGACCAGGCTCAGCTCCCAACATCACATTTAGCTATAAACTCATCAGTAGAGTCATCCACTGAGTGTACCACATCCCCATGATCCCATCACCTCCCAAGAGTCCCACCTATAATCACAAGAAGCTTTGGGGGGACATCGAGATATAAACCATAACAGGGATTTTGCTCTTCCTCTCCCGCTCATATTTTATTACTTTTTAACTTCCTTAAGAGCCTCATCTCTTTTTTGGGAAACAGTGGTGAAAATATAATAAAGGAAGCTTAAATATAATCATTTGAAATTGGGAGCACTGAAATGTACCTTGTTTGATTTTAGTGTAAGTAACTCTCTAAAACCGAAACTACCGTATTTTGAAATGAGACCAATAGGATAATTAAAAACTGCATTTGGCTAGATTATTCATTGTGACACAATCCGTAGCTCTAACTTTCATTTGCCTTTGTCTTGTTTTTATTCATTCAGAATGTGATTAAAAACAAAACAAAACAAACAAGCAAACTAAAACCACCAGAATTTCTTTGGATTTCATATACTTAGTCTCATCCTAGAATTGAAACATTTGAAATCTGTGACAAGTTGTCTTATACTGTGCCGGCAGTTTTACAGCCTTTTTATCTCTTATACATAAGGAAGTATCTTGGGCGCCTCAGAATTAACCTGACCAAAGTACACTTTGTAGTTTTCCTCATTCATTTCTCCTCTAGCTCTTTTTAGTCAGAAAAATTCATTTCTAGTTTGTGTCATTTCCAAAGCAAAGTCATTTTGGTGAGTATCTTTGACAAGCCTCTACCTGAGATTTTAAAAACAAGTGCAGTAATAAAATTGACTCTTTCTTGCCTTTTCAGTGGCAGGAATCAGACTCAGGGCCTAATATATGTGAGGCAAGCACTCCACCACTGAGCTACACCCTCAATCCCCTTAACAATTTTTGAAATGAAAGTACATTTGTGCAAGCAAATTTTTATTGCTTGGTTCTTACTAGGCAAAAAGCCTACAAACAGCAAGGGGTAAGAACAGTCTGGTGAGGTTTCCCCCATAGGAGCTTACCAAGAACTAGCCCATCTCTCGGAAATTCCCATCTGGAGTCATAAGGCAGTTGCATGGGGTCCACATAAATATATTCGTGTCCATCAGGGCTGATTGATTCAATGACCCTCCAGCGAATTTCATACCTCGGTTTCTATAAACGAGCAGGATAGGCAACTCATGAGTTGTCTAAAAGCACCACAACTTCACTGCAGCAACAAAGTGAATGGATACAGAGGGGTCCAACACCATTCACCCCACCTGTCATCCCTTAGCCCGCCCTCTACACTGAGCAGTGTTCTAAGCTGCTGTTCTTATTCTTACTGGGTTCAAATATTTCAGTGTTTGGAGAAAATACCTACCTGTTTCCAAATGACAACCAACACAATGAGTGAGATGATCACAATCACCAACAGCACCAGCACTGCAGCTGCCACCGTGAGTTCAGAATGCAGGGCTAGAGGACAAAGAGAGGAGCCCAGTGAAGGATTTACTCCAGGTACGTGGGGAGACAGGACGTTGGTGGTTGTGTCTGGTTGGAATCTCTCACTGCCTGCCTGGATCATTTTACGGGAGTGCAATGCCATCTCCCAAATATCTGCGCCTTTGAAACTACACCAACTCGTCCTTTGAAACAGCAGTTGGAAAAATTCCATCAGGAGATCTCTAAACTTTGTCCAAAGATGCTTCAAGAATGACCTTTAGATGGAGTCTGAGTAGGAATAACATTGCTAAATGAGATTGAGAGTTACCATATGTGTAGAATCTCTACTTTTTAAGTTTTATTATAAAGTGCAGGTTGAAAGGTTGCATTCTGCTTCTCTTGCTTTTGCCTTCATTTGTCCTTTTTATCTTTCAGGAATTCATCCTATCTGCACTGTTGTAAAGAGCAATGAGATAGAAGATGCTTCTTCCTCTTTCTTCACTCCACACACAGATGCTGAGACTAAAGAGATGGAGGAGCTACACCTAGCAGATAAGCAAATGGCTTATCCACTTATCAAGGACCTCTGCAAGATGCCACTTTGTATATGAATCTAAAAGCTGATGCCCGAGGAAGGCTTTTTAGTGCTTTTATATCTGGATTTTGGCCTTGATTCCTACAGCACACAATCTGGGCTCCACACTCCACGTGGGTGAGGAATACAGGGCTCAGCTGATGACCTGCTGCCATTGTGACTACTGAGCTACTTACTGGGAACCACCAGCTTCAACTCTCGATTCCCAGACCCGAGGAGATTCTTGGCCACACATCGAACAGCAATGGTCTCCTCCACTTTGGCAAATGTCACTCTGCCCTCCACAATACTCCTGCTCTGAGGATATATCTCCGTGATAATATTTGAAATGTTGTTGGCCAAAACTGTCCATGAACTTTCATTATTACATCTAGAGAGAAAAAGAACACAGGGGTGGAACCAATTATTGGGAGTCATGGTGTGAGTAGGGACAGTGATCTTGACTGTACCTGGGGGTGCTATAGGCTATGTGTGTTAACATTCAAACACACTCCAGAGGAAATAACCTGCCTACAGACAAGTGAAAGTTAACTATCTGGGAAGGAGGCAGGCATAAACATTTTCAATAAAATATTTATATGGATCCCAAACCTTGAATCCATGAAGTTGAGCAGTTTAACCTGAAGCCTATTTAACAGTCCCAATTTCCCCTTCTCTCCACACACTCTGGGAGAGTCCTAAAATGCCACTGTGCTTCAGTAATCCACCAAACTGAGCACCAAGACCTAGATTTGTGCTCCAGCCAGCATCCAAGTCACCTTTTAGCCCTCACAGGAGTGGGGACTAGGAGTCTCGGCTTAGGGGGCAAAGCAAGTAAGGCATCTGAACATGGTCAGTGGCCATGGGTAGTTCACATGCCTGCCTAAGATGGAGGAGGGCCAGGCACCCTGGTACATGCCTGCAATCCCAGGTTCAAGTTCAGCCTGAGCAACTTAGCAAGACCCCGTCTCAAAATAAAAAAGAGCTGAGGATGTAGCCCAGGGAAAAAGGGTTCAATGTGCAATGCTCCCCCCTAAAAAAGTCTGGGGAGTGGGGGAGAAAGGGGGAAGTGGTAGTTAATTCAAACAGTAAGTAGGGCAGTGAAGGCCAAAGCAGTCACATGGGTGCTATTTGTGTTCACATACCAGTCTAGCCAGGAAAGTTCACCAAAGAAGAAATGTGAGGTAAACATATGGGCCAGGGTAGTACAAATCCTGATAGGACCATGGTTCTTAAGATGCATCTTTTCTTCATATTAGAGACCATTTCAGAATCTGATGAAAGCCTTCTCCTTATAGCCATAGGACAAAGAAGAATCACAAATACAAAAAAGAACCAAGCAAAGCAATAAGATGCATTTGCAGTCCTTCCTGTTGAGGCAGAAATATTCTGAGCACAAAGCAACAGGGAATACCCACAGTCCATACCTCTTGATGTCCCTGCAGATCATCCACTCAATGTCAGGAAGAGGGACGCCTTCGGCTGTGCACCTCACAGTCTGTCCCCCACCAGAGCCGTGGTGGTCATCAACCAGGTCCAGGATGGACGAAGGGACTGCAGGAGGTGGAAGAAGTCAGCATCGAGAATGTCATGCGCCAGAACCGTGGGGCTTCACACGGCCTGTGAGCTTGGATGCTATCCGCAGGCATGGGAAGCTCAGTAGAAGGAGCTGAGCCCGGCTGTCTGAGTCACCTCCGCCTTAGGCACAGCCACTGGTTAAGAGTCTGTGCACAGTTTCATGGTCCAGGGCCTTGTGCCTGTGATGTTCTAAATCTGGAATGAGGACTATAAAAAGTCTCTGTAGGGTTGGGGATTTGGCTCGGTGGTTCCGCCATCTGCCTTGCAAGTGCAAGGACCGGAGTTCAATCCCCAGTACCAAAAAAAAAAAAAAAAAAAAAAAAAAAACAAACCCTTCCTGGATTCTAGTT
>NW_022900947.1:40593036-40597174 GCF_012274545.1 Fukomys damarensis | reverse complement strand
CCAAAAAAAAAAAAAAAAAAAAAAAAAAAAAAAAAAAGTCTCATCTCTGTGGTCATTTGGCTTGAAAGAAAAAGGGGCTCTTCAAATTATCTCAGAGCTTGAAATTCCACTAATGGATTCAGCGGAAGTGTAATGTAAAGCAGCATTTACCTAAGTGCACGTGTGGAATTTTATTCTGCTTTAAGGATTTTTTTAAAATCTGTGGTCAGCATGGCTAATGCCAACATCACAAGTCTACTGCAAGGATCCAAAGAGCCCACCTACAACTGCACTCAGCACACAAGGGAGCTCAATGAACCGGGGGCTGAACCTAGATAGATATGAGCCAGCTCTGATGGGGACCACTGTGCAGAGCCTACCAGGGGAGCCAGCAAAACTCCTCAGAAAAACTGAGGACGATCTGAACTAAAAAGTACTACACTGAGAAGCAGGTGCTAAGAGAGCAGTCAGCACCTAGGAATTCCCAGTCAGAGTGTTTCGGAGTAAGCCAGAACCAGGCAAACTTATTCTTTTCCAACTTGGGAATATCTGCACGTAGATAATGAGCTATCTTGGTGATGGGACCCAGGTCTAAACATGAAATTGATGATGTCTCAAATACCTTCTACACGAGCTGGAAGGTGAGTTTCTCCATTTTCGTGTACCTGCAATTTTGGCTCACGTAAGCAGTCAGGTGTGACAGGCACGGTGGTTTGTGTCATCGTGTTGGCACTCAGAAAGTTTTACATTTTGGAGCACTTCTGATTTTTGAGTTCGGGAGGCTCAACCTGTACCTGAACTCCCTAAGTGCGACAAAGCTATCCCTACTTGTGACGTCTCCGGTCCCTGCTGCCTCTCTAAAGGGTTTTTTCCCCACTCTAACCTCAGAGAGAAGTACCAAGCTCCTCAGGAGACCGTTATTCCTGAGCTAGCCCTGCCTTGATCCTACCTTTACATACCTTGAGTTAACAGTTCAAAAGTGTAGCTCTTCACATCATCTTCGTTTTGAACTACAATAGTATAATGGCCACTGTCTTCTTCCTTGGCACGGATCAGCTTCAGTTTGCTTCGATACCTTAAAAGAAATAGGCTGCGTTTCAACCAGCAGTACCTTGTTTAATTTCCAGTTGTTTAAGTAACTAGTCTTCAGCTTAAATTTCATTTTTGTAACTTCTTGTCCATACCATCTCTTTCCTGTAATTCACAACAGTCTTCCCATGCTAAATGGCTGAATCAGAGATGTGATTCTCAAAGCCAGGTGTGGTGGTGCACACCTGTAATCCCAGTACTCAGAAAGCTGAGGAAGGAAGACAGCTGCAAGTTCAGGGCCAGCCTGGGCTGCATAGTGGGTTCAAGGCCAGCCTGGACTAGCTAGTGAGGCCCTGTCTCAAAAACACAAAAAGAAAAACAAAATCTTGATTTTTACTCTCTAAAAAATATACTCCCTCCACCAAATATCCATCATTTGGATGATTCAGCCAAACAGTGGAACACTTTTGAGAACAGAATGAAAATGCTGTCCCCTGTTGACGGGGAGGGCAGTCCAGAATATGGCATTAGGTGCTCATCTACATTCTCTTAAAGAAACTCTGGAAGGTTTCATAGGAGCCTGATGAAACTGACCTGTGGAGCGGATGGGTAACTGGACAGATGGGGAGAGTAGTAGATTGTGGCTTCTTACAACACCACCTCTTCATGTTTGTTTTGGAAGCATGGGATTCTAATCATCAACTCAGAAAGAAAATTAGAACAAGTAACTTCTGCATACTTTCATGAAAGGAAGTTTCCCCCAAAGATATGGGCATTGTATATGTATATAATAGTTTCCCAGTTGACTGTCTTTCATAAAACATCACAATTACCAGGCATAGTAGTATATGCCTGTAATCCTAGCATTCAGGAGGCTGAAGCAGGGGGATTTCTAGTTCAAGGACAGCCCAGGCTACATTACAAATTCAAGGTTGGCCTGGTCTGTCTAGCCACCACCAAAATCACAGTATCACAAAGGCAACTAGAATGGTAAAGAAAAGCACTAGTCAGGAAATACAAAGAACTTGGAAATTCTCCATGCCTAGTTTCCTTACGTAGAGAAAGGTGTAGCTGTGCACACAGCACAGTCATTCTGAGAATCTACTAGATGAGATTCTATGTAGGAAAACACTGCACAGGCTCAAAAGCACTCGGCAAATGCTGCAGCGGCTGGGCCTGTGTTGTAGGCTGGACTGGGTCTTCCTGTTACACCTATGAATTTGCTTCAGCACTGAATTCTGTAGAGCCCCTCAGACAGAGCTGACTGCCAATTCCCAAATGAGCCTCTGCCACCCACTGTATGTACTTCATTGGCCAAGAAAGCAGTGGGTCCCCTGGTTTCAAGCTCCCTGCAACTAGATGCCCCATGCACCATGCTCATCCTTGTGTTTCCTGGCCAACAATTATTAAGAGCTTAAAAAAAACTATTATATGCACTGAAGGATTCTTGAGTCACTATAGGCAACCTTTCAAACCACCCACTGTCCAGCTTGACTGATTGCTGCCATCGATTACAGCCTGAAGATCATGCTCAGTCGCATCTGGAATGTTAGCTGAGCCAGGATCACCCTGTTGCACTTTGGCCTTATAGCTTTGGCAGACTTGCTGGTTGGCCAGCTGTCCTGTATGCCCTGTGGGCCCCTTCCTCTGAGCAGAAAGCCTTCTGCATCGGGAGCCCACTCCAGGTCCCATCACTGCTTTATGTAGGTCTTAAGATCCCACGGTCTGCACTGGGGGTGTAGTTCAGCCATACAGTGCACACACAGCCTGAACAAGGTCCTGGGATCAATCCCCAGCACCACAAAAAATTTTTTTGTTTAATTCATTTTCTCAGATGCTGCTTCTCAATTGCACATGGAATGTAGTTCAGAAATAAGCACACAAAGCCCAGAGTTCATTGAAATGATGAAAAAGGTTCTGTTCTCTTGACTGAAGCTTAAAATACAGGACTGAGCTGTTTTCCTAGAGTGATTTCTGACAAGGGCATCTGGCTGAATTAGCTGGGCCTTTCAAAATGAACCTTCTAACTCCTGAATCCTAATGACACCTTGAAACTTTGAGAGGGGCTGGTGCTGGACCTCAGTGCAAGAGGCCCTGAGTTTGATCCTCAGCAACACACACACACATACACACACATACCACACACACCTGCAAGAGACCTCAAGATTATCAACTCACCCAGTTCCTTACCTTGAAAGCATGAGGTAATATAAATCCTATAATCCAGGTGTGGAATGCAAAGCTAGGCAGTGACTTACCCAAAATACCACGACTAGCTAAGACACGGGAGCAGTCTACCTCTCTCAGGAAAGAGCAGGGGTTCAAGTCTAGTGTGTTGGTGCATGTTTGCACCTGGGATATTGAGCCAGGATGACTGCAAGTTGGAGCCCAACCTGAGCAATTTAGAAACTTATAGAGACCCTTTCTCAAAATTTAAGAAAAAAAAGGACAGGGATCCAAATGACTCATCATAAATCTCCCTCCTGATCAAATACTGCCAGGATCTCTTCTTTATTTCCACAGAACCATTGGCTGGGACAAATATGTTCCAAAGTTAACCAGTGACGTTTTGATTCATGTGAGTTATGTGATAATTATCTATAAGACCCAAGTTTTCTGATCAAGGTGGTCTCCCTCTTTGACCTTTGCTCAGAATATAAAGACCAAGTTTTCTGGGCAAAGGGCTCTAACAGCCTCCTCCCTGTTTTTCTGTTCCTGTTTTTCTGACCGAAGACTGAACTTATCTCCTCCCTGATAGTTGCTTAGTTAGAGATATTATATGTTTTTATGAGTATACAGAGTTTGCCTAATTGTGCAAGCATATAAAGTGTTCCTTAAGAATAGAAATAGAGGTCTTTCCGCCATTTTGAAGAATGTAGAAGAAACTCCAATAAAGCGTGCATCAGAAGAATCCTGAGTGTTGCGTGCTCCTTGCTGGCGAGGTGCGCGTGACAAGTGGTGCCAAAACCCGGGAAGCGACGACCATCATCGCCGGCATCAGCGGAGACCCCTGACTTCAGGAGGATTCAGAACTGAGACGCAGGAGGGGAGGATCCACCAACTTTCCGAGAGCTGCCTGCCTGCCTGCCTGCCTGCGATCACCGGCGGCGTGCGCGAGAGCTCCCGGCCT
>NW_022900947.1:40576153-40587824 GCF_012274545.1 Fukomys damarensis | reverse complement strand
AAAAAAAAAAAAAAAAGAATAGAAATAGAGTGCCCCCCGCTGAGCTCCTCATGGGTATCCCCTCATGGGTATGAGATAATTCCCCTCACGGGTACCCCAAGTGTCCCAGTAATAATCCTTAGTAATGAAAAGTTAAAAATAGTATCAATCCTCAGCCCTATATAAGCATGTCTTGAAAGTGAGTCAACACACTCATTTCTGATCCGCTGGTTCGGTAAAGTACGAGGGTCCAGACTCGAGCTTGTAATAAACTCCTCATGTAATTACATCGGATTCGACTCCTTGGTGGTCTTCTTGGGGATTTCGCAACTTGGCTACAACACTCTCACAAGTGGAATCACCGGAAATGTCTAACTTCAAATATTCAATCCAATTGAGTCCAATTTCATCATCTTTCCTCCACCCCTAGTTGGATCCAGAAAGCTGTCTTTCACTGGGGGACAGGGATGTTTATTTTTATCTTAATGTTAAACATTTACCAGCATCCCATCATCACACCGTAATGTTACAGTTAGAGGTACTTGATTTTCAAGCATATCTCAACTCAGCTTACTACATTTTCTAGGCAGACTTTTGGTTTGGGTTGAAAGACAGACACTGCCCTCCATTTTTCTAGGGACACACATGCAAAGAAGACACACATGGACCAGGCACAGTAGCATACTCTTGTAATCCCAGCACCCAGGAGGCTGAGGCAAGAGGATTGCTAGTTCAAGGCCAGCTTGGGCTCTGTAACAAGTTCAAGGCTGGCCTGGACTACATAATGAGATCCTGTCTCAAAAAAGAAAAAATAGGAGGAGGTAAGGAAGGAGAGGAAGAGGAAGAAGGAAAAGAAATACTTAGTGTTCTCTACCTTATTTCCCGAATCTTTTCCACATCAGTGGTGATCTCAGTGAGATTTTCAATCAGAGTCACGTTGTCCTTCAGCCAGGATATCCTGGGAGGGGGATAGGCCTGTATGTCCACCACAAAATGCCTGACTTCATGCAGGTTGACAGCTTCTTCGTGGCCAAAAGTGGGTTTGATCTCAACAAAGCCTTTCTCTGCACAGGGAAGAGTCACGTGACACAGTGAGCACCTCCTCCAGATGCCGAGCAGTGTGGAAGAACTGATAACTCAAGAAAGCAGAACGTACCATGCACGGAAATGGTGGCTCTCTTCATTTCTTTGACATCTTCAGTGGCATGCCGAGCAATACACTCATAATCCCCACTGTCTTTCACTGTGGCATCAGGGACGGTCAGAGTGTACACTAACTTGATGGCCGGAAATCTGATTTCCTGCAGCTTCAGGATGCCTTTGCCTTTCTACAGCACAGGGAGAAAAAATGGCTTTTAAAAAGCTGGCACCTGAGAGGTAGCCATCCTGGGGCCGCTGGACACTTGGGTAACCAGGAGGTTTCTGTGGGTGAGGCCCCTCAGCTGTGACAGATGGGGATGGGGGGCTGCAGTGAAATCTCTGCACCTCTTGGTTTTGCTACGAATCTGAATCTGCTCTGAAATGTAAAGTCTAAAATTTGAAAACAAAAAGCTAATTCCTCAGAAAATCATGTTTTAAGAGGATAAGGCACTGAGGATGTGGCTTAGTGGTAGAGGGCTTGCCTACTACACCCAGTGCTCTGAGTTCAATCCCCAGTACTGCTAAATAATTAAAATTTTAAAAATAAATAAAAGGACATTTAATTACATGTGACATATGTAATATACTACTGAAGGGAAAAGGATATGACTGAGCACTGTTTAAAGAATAATGTCTATCAATTATTAAACATTTATGTATAAAACTTTTTAAAGGATTTATCTTCCTGAAATTCGAACAGTGTGATGCTCTGAAAAGTTGCTTTTCCTCTGTTTCTCTATATTTAACAAAGTTTCCATGATAAACCTACATTACTTCCATGATCAGGAAATAATGTGTCTTATAAAACAGCTGGGCATGTAGCACATGCCTGTGATCCCAGCAGTTCTGAGGCTGAGGCAGGAGGATACTGTGAGTTCAAGACCAGCCTGGGCTACATAGTGAGACCCTGTCTGAAAAAGAGAGAGAGAGGAGAGAGAAGGAGAAGGAAGAGAGAAAAGGAAGGAAAAAGGGAGGGTAAGAGGGAGGGAGGCAAGCAGCATTTTGATTACATTTTTTCTGGCCCAAACGGCATGTGTTTTCATTTAGGAAAAAAAAATTCCTACCTACTACAAATGAAAAATGGTACAGATGGGAGGCTGAGGTCTGGAGAATCTCAGGGATGTACCTTGTCACTGACAGAACACAGGTCTTTTGGGCACACAACACCCATGACTTGAGGGTACCTACCACTACTCCCGGGTAAGTCCACTGAAGGTCAACCACTTCATTGTTAAAGACGGCACAGGTGACCTCAATCGTTTCCCCGGACTTGTACACAGTCTTCAAAGCTTCCATTTCTAGATCCAGCTGTGGTGCAGCTATTTAAAAAAATATATGTGCAAGGACTTAAATATCCATAGTATGGTTAAGATCTTAAAAGATTTGGGTTTAAGAAAACCCTGAGAGGGCTGGGGATTTAGCTCAGTGGTTCTGCACCTGCCTTGCAAACACAAGGACCAGAGTTGATCTCAGGTTAGGAGGGGCAGCGGGGCACTGAAGCCCAGGTGTGGTGCATACTCCTATGGTCCCAGCATAATCTGCATAAATCAGCATAATCTGAGACCCGGAGGTTCCCAAATTCAAGCCAGCTCAGCTACACAGCGAGACTTTGTCTCAAAAAGCAAGCAAATAATCCCGAGAAGTATTTGCAAACCACTTTGATAAAGATAAACTTTGGAAAATCAGAGAGGCCTTGATCTCGAGTTGTTATACATAATTTGGCATGTAGTTGTGGTACAGAAACACAGATAAATAAAAACAAATTCCAGCAGAACAGCACGTTCCTGAGAACACAGGTAGATGGCGGCTGCACTCTTTCATTAGCAATCACCTTCACTTATGTATTTATTCATGTAGTCACCTGGCTCCCATCCCTTCGGTTTTCTTTGCCATCCTTTTGTCACTCGGTTAGTCCCAGTGCCTTCCCGAACCCAGCACAGTGTTTGGCAAAGAGTGAGCCCTCACAGAAAGTCAAAGGGCAACTCTTGCTGCTGCCACAGGTTCACAAGTGCTCCTTAAAGCTCTGCCCACCCAGACCCGCAGCATGTCCTACTTCCCCACCCATGCTAAACATCGTATCAAAGGGTTGCGAGCAACAATCCAGAACTACATACAGCCTTTCCTGTTACAGAAAAATGTAATGCGTAAAGCTACAACTGTAATTCAAAAGCTAAGACACAATATTCTCATGAAATGTTAAGACATGCTGTGTTTAAGATGATGCGGACTTTCCAAACTGCAGCACTCTCCCTGTAACAAGAAGATATCTTAGGACTTTGCAGCAGCTGCTTATCAAAAGCTATACCTGTAAAATGAAAAGCCCCAGTGCAACGCTTCTGCTTTGCCAGATAATCCCCTCTTCACTTGTACCAGTATAAAAGTTTGTTCAGCTCTGAGCTCAGGGTCAGACCACAATGACTGGTTTCCAAGTGTCTGGCCTTGCCACTAGCAATAAAGTTTGTTTCTTTACCCAACTTCTGAATCTCTTTTTTTTTTTTTCCAACTCCTGAATCTCTTAAAGTTCCATTCGTTACTCCTGCCATAACATCCTCAAAACTGAAATCCCCTAGTTCTTAAGGTACTAAAATTAATGTAGGCATCCAGCTCCCTGAGGTGTGTGTTTGCTGCTAGGGTCTCTGTAGTCAAGAATGTGAATCAAATAGTAAGAGGCTTATGTAAGAAAAATTCCTTACCGTATTTTGAAGTCAACCAATGAAACACGAAACTTACATGTGTAAGCAAGCTTTAGCCTTTAGTGAGTCTAAGCTTTGTATTATTTTAGCCACAGGAGTTAGTTGCATTGTATGGAAAAGGTGGGGCCCTCAACCCCCAAACCTGAATTCCAACTTCCATCACGAGAGACTAGGATTAAATTAAAAACCCTACCTGAGTCTGATGAGTTTGCTATTTTTATTTAAAGAAGGAGAGAGAGGTTACAAGTACCTTTCAAAGTAACAATATTAAACAGCATCGTCTGGAACGTCTTTCCTCGGACGGTGGCCTCGCAGAAGTAGGGCCCCATGTTGAAGGTGCCATTGAAACCCTGTTTGCTGTCGTAGGAGGCTGGCACCAGCCCCTGGCTGTTGTGTAAGGTTACGGGAGTTTTGGGATCTGTTGTACGACAGGGTATGATGGCAGAGTCATCGGTGTCAGTGAGGACTATGTAATCTGTCATTTCTAGAGGCAGAAAGGCCACTTCAGGGTCTGCGGTTTAAGTAAGAAAGAAGAATCTATTAGGCTTTAATTTCATTTTTACACATGTATGAAGAAAATTTACCCTTTGGCATTATTTGTTTTCTTTTATTTATTTATATGTGTGGAACTCAGAGCTTTGCACAAGCAACAAGCTCTCTATCTCTGGGCTACACCCACACCCATGGCCCAGTGATATTCTCATCAACTGTGCGTTTTACCTGAAGGTGACTTTGAACTCTGAATTATACCCAACTGCCTGCCCCTAACAAGAAATGCTGATGATAAATAAAAATGCTAGCCAGGAATCTAAATCCAAAATTAAACAACAAAGAACAAAAATGGAAAACAATAGTCATATTTTTTATACCACAAAATGCTGTTAGAAATGCCTTATGCTTATAGGTGGTATTATTGAAAAGTAGCACAGAAATCTTAAAAATGGTATATCAGATGGCACAGAGAAACTTTAGTGAGTTTCCCCTTACATTTTGATTAAAAAGATGAAAAGAAATCCCTTGCGATTTGTCAAGCACGCACATTTGAACGTAACCTGAAAGTTTGGGTTATAATGAACTACAAGTAACGCCAAGCCACTCTTCTGCCTCCAGCAATGGGCACAGTAAATATTTGTTGAACACACTGTAAATATTCATTGAGCTTGAGCAAAATGAATAGAACGGAGTACGGTTCAGATATTTTGTACCACACAAATAAAGGACATGCCATAACAAAGGTGACTTTAAAAACTCAATGCAGCTTTAAAATATCAACAATGAATTTCTTAATCATGACTGATGAACTTTAATTTCACGTGTTCTGCACAGGACAGTGGCACGTGCCTATAATCCCAGCTACCTGGGAGGCTGAGGCAGAAGGATCCCTTGAGCCTAAGAGTTTGAGGCCACACTATGGAACATAGCATGGGTCTATCTCAAAAACAGAAGCAAGCCAGGTGTGATGCTCCTCGCCTTTAAACCCAGAATGAGGTGGGCTAAGGAAGATCACCTTGAGTTCAAGGCCAGTCTGAACTACATAGCGAGACACTGAAAAAAAAGGAAACAAAGTCTTATAGAAGGGAAGGGTAGAGGGGTTGAAGGGAGGGGAGGGGAATGGGGAAAAATAAGAACCAAGATGGATTATGTAAAGGTGCAACTTTCCAATGATCAATGTCATTATATTGTATACCTTAAATGTGCCAATAAAATTAATTTTAAAAAACTGGTCTGGGGATTTAGCTCAGTGGCACTGCACCTGCCTTGCATGTACAAGGTCCTGAGTTCGATCCCAGGACAAGAAAGGAAGGAAGGAAGGAAGGAAGAAAGAGGGGGGGGGAGGGAGGGAAGAAAGAGAGAGAGAGAAATTGTGTGTTGTCCAGTCCACATTTCAATTTTATCCAATAAACATTGAACTTTACATTTTAAAAAATACCTTAATACAATTAGCAGGAGAGACAGGAAGAGAAGCAGCATGACCCAGGGCACCCATCTGACTCACCCGGCACGTAGACGTAGAGGTGCCGTCCCTCGACCTCGCCCTCCTCGGTCTGCGTGTGGTTGTAGTAGCAAGTGTACCAGCCGGTGTGGGCCGCTGAGGCGTTGGCCACTTCCAGCACCGCCACAAAAAGGCCACTGTTGTTTTCCTCGTTTCTGATCTCCACGTCGGGGACGTCTCCCGGAGTCATGGGGTACTTCCAGTTCACTTCACTCTCCCCCAAGCACCGCAGAGAAAAGGACGAATTCAGCTGCACGATCTTTTCATCTTCATTTGGAAGGATGGAGGGCAATGGAAGCTGGCAGAGGATTAGGCTCAGCTCTGTCAAAGGAAGCACACTCTGAATAGGATGCAGCCAGAGCGGACGTCTCCCCGGAGAACTGAGAGAAGCCACAGTGGCGGCGTCCGTGAACAATGACCGTTTCTACCCCAAATCCGTTGGTCTGGATGCCCATGAAAAGGCCTCCGTTATAGCAGCGGCTGCATCTGCTAAGAGCAGTAAGTGTTCCAAAGGCCTCGATAGCCCCTCCGAGCCCCCTCCACTCGCCCTTCCAGCCACTCAAATGGACAGAGGGCGTCTGATCCAATTCCATATTTCAGACTCTTATGTGTAACCATAAAATACCCCAAGACGTCCTGGACGCGAGCACACATGGGCTCTTTATCACGCACATTCCCTGAAGAAGTTTCCCCGACGTAAAGAGAGGTGCAAGGACTCGGCCAGGAGGTGGATGGGCAAAGCACAGAGCAGGTCTGTGCTCCGGCTCAGCGCCTCCCTTTCTCCCTGTCCCTGGGAGGCTGTGTCTCTAATGACTTCCAGAACCCAGGCAGGATGATGTGGACTTTAATCCTCAAATTAAAAAGTCCAAGATGTAAAAATATTTCAGTTCATCATTTTCAGTGAAGCATCATCCCTTGGCTATAAGACAGACAGAAGCGATGTTATGACTTAAGGATGAATTCGTTGTCTTAGATCTCCCTTGAAACCTAGTGTGGGAATCCCACCCAACTTCAGTATGTGACCACCTGCTCCTGCAGGTTGTTAGGACAGTGGCTGTCTGCATCTAGGCCACCTGTCACCCTGGATGGGGTGTGCTCAGTGGAGGTTTTGTTTTGTTTTGTTCTGTTTTTTGAGACAAGGTCTCGCTATGTAGTGGAGACTGGCTTTGAACTCACTATGTAGCCCAGGATGGGCTTGATTTTGCAATGATTCTCCTGCAATTCCAGGTGTGCATCACCGTGCCCAGCTCTACTCAGTGGAGTTTAGAACTACAGTACTGAGTTTCTGATCTTGCTTAATTAATTCTGCCAAACCCATAAGGATGAGACCAAGACACTGAGTCAACTCCTCAGACAAGAGATGCACTGGTTTCAGTACCTAAATATCTGGATGATATCTAAGAAAGTCTGATAAACAACCCCCACAGCAGCCTCCTCATGAAAAGGAGGTAAGAGGGTCCCCCAAGCACCTAAATACTCCACTACTGATTTCATTCCAGGAGAATAATAAAAAGTGGGATTTTCAAGCAAAGTAAGCCTCTTTCATTAAAGCAGGCATGATTTGGCTAGTGAGCACTCCTGGGCAAGTTTTCTACTCTGTTTCCTTTGAACATATGTGAATTTATCTGTCTATGCCTCCTGGAGGCCCATGGAGAGGGGTGTGGAGGTTGAGTTATTCTAATTAACATGTTAAATTGGATTATATATGTCCTCAACCTGTCACAGGAGAGCACAGCCAATACACCCATAAAGCACGGGGTCCTTGGGACAATAAGCAGAGGGACCAGGAACACATACCTGTGACAAGACAGCCAAGGACCAAGAAGGCCGGGTGGGGTGTCCCCATAGCTCTGGAAATCTGTGAAAGTCAAAGGACGGAAACAGCATTGGCCAACAGAAAACAACCCTTGAACCTAATTTTCTTCATGCTTGTACAACAGAAAATGTCAATGACATCATTTTTGTTTTAAAAAAGTCCCAGTCTATCTTTCACAGTTACTACGGTGAGACATTCAAGACGAAAGGACCAGCTGGCCTGATGGGGCCACAGGGCCAGGACAGGCCTGCTGCCGAGACACTGTTTGAAGGCCTGCAGCCTTTGGATTCCGGAAAGTCCCAGATTCTGGTCTTGGAATTCAGGAAAACGGTTCCTTTAGACCACTTAAATTAAGAACACAAAACACAAAGACATAAACATTGTGTACTCTCAAAACCAGTGTTTTTCACTCCTCGGGGACTGTCATGGGTATTCAGTGCACCCAGATATCACTCCCTCTACAGTTTTAGGAAAAGTTATTTGGACCAGGGCAAATATTTTCTAGTGTCATTCTGATCTAGAGGTTCTGAAATTCCCAGTAACAGTGGTGCCCAGAGATGACCTCTGTGACACACAGGGGAAACGCAGGACCTGGCGTGGGTCTCTGTGACCTGCTGAATGTGCAGCTGGGCCACGTGGCATGAGTCGGGAAACAAGACCACAGAGAGCCACAGCACCTGGGCCAGGGAGGCACAGCCTCTGCACCCAGTCATACCAGCGAGCAGCCAGATGTGAGTGCAGGTCCTCCGTAAACTGCCTTTAAGTGGCAGGGGTCAATCTGGGCCTTGTTTGGCCCTAGCCACTCTTTCTTTATCCATTTACTAGTTTTGGTAACAAGAGCCAGTAGCTAAGAACCTCAGCGTAGGTTTTGGTGATGCCTGATCAAGTATTTTTGTTTTACATTGTTTTACAGTGCAGAGATGAGATATCTGCTTTGTTGACTTCTATCAAGAAAATGGAGGAGAAAGAAAGGAAAGTGAGAGATGGAATTCTGGGCAAGGGGGCAGGGAAAGATAGAACAAAACAGTAGACTGTCATTGATTAAGCCAAAGTTTTATGTGTAGGCCATGTTTTTTTTAAGAATAATCCTGTGACAGCGTTGTTTTTAAGAAGTAGCAGTTGAGGCCCAGAGAGGTTTAGCAAATGACCCAGACTCACAGCTATCAGCAGAGCCAGGATTCTAACACAGTCTGTGAGATGCAAAAGCTAT
Source organism: Fukomys damarensis (assembly GCF_012274545.1). Classification (NCBI taxonomy): domain Eukaryota; kingdom Metazoa; phylum Chordata; class Mammalia; order Rodentia; family Bathyergidae; genus Fukomys; species Fukomys damarensis. The sequence goes on along the minus strand of NW_022900947.1, from coordinate 40,578,993 downwards.
ACTCCTTCCCCTCTGCCACAGTCTCTCAAGAGAAGAAGATCAGTGTTTCAGCCCTGTCCCATCCTGCTGCACCCCTAACGCAAACTGGAGTCACCTCCTGCTCCTTCTCTACTCCCTACAGTGGGAGAAACATAATTACAGGGCTGCGAACCCAAATGCAAATCAGTGAAGGCTGTCTGATGGCTTCGAGGGTCTTGGCAGATGCCGGGCAGCAGCAGGCGCAGGGGGCCCCAGAGCCAGGCTGACTGCCTGATTTACCACAATTAGCAGTAACAGCCCGTGTGTTTGTACATACAAATATCAGCCTCCCACTGATAATCCACTCAGCGGACTTCAAAGCGGCTTCCAGCGCCAGCTTGCTGTCTTGAATTTTATCACATTTATATCCTGTCTTTCTTTAGTGAGGCCTCCGGTGATGTATCTCTCAGTTCCCTGTGTTCTGAGCAGTGCTCTGCCCTGGCCAGGCCCCACCAGTTTCCTTCTGCACATTCAGACCCATGGACCCAACGCCCCTGGAGGATTATTTAATGACATACAAAGTAAGCAAGGAAGACAGGCCCTTGAGCAAGCGATGATGATGCGATTTCTGAGCATTAGCATGGGTTTGCTTAAAATTTCAACCCCTGTTTCTGATAAGAGAGCTGGCCTGGCTTGAAATCCAGGCATATTTGTGGAAGTTCGCATCATTACTCATCTGCAACCCAGACAACTTACTCGTGAACAACTGCAGTGTCTGCCCCACAGGGAGGTAACAGGGAATGAGGGCAGAGATGGAGGCTGCCCTTACCATCGCGTGGAGTGGGACTTTCTGGGAAGGTCTTGCTATTCCCGGCACTTCTCCATCCTGGGAGAAGGGAGCAGATGCTCATCCTTAAGGGGCTACGCCTTTCTGGAGCTCATCCCAAGGTGAGATGTGCAAATAGAAGTCACTGAGGTTACAAAGGCTGAGGCAAAGACAAATCACTTTGTAGGAAGAATGGGTTTCGTCCAGATATTTGGTTTTCCAAATCTCATCCTCTTGTCCTTCTCACTCCTTCTTTCAGAGACACAATGCAAATCAGCTGGACTCCCTGTTGGCCCTCTCTGACACTCGGTTTGTCTGTCTGAACCTTGGGATCTTCCGTAAATTGAGACCGAATACCTGACGTGCTTGCTCGCTCTGCTGCATTATGAAAGGATTGATTTATACAGCTTAATTGAATGTGCTTTGGTTTTCATATTGATCTCTTCCCCAGACTCCTAAGAGGTGCTGGAGGACAGCCACTTCTGAGGTGCTACTCCCACCTCTCCTTACTAAGATAATGAAGCCCGAGGCTATGAGGACAACTGGGGATGTGTCTCCGGCCTGGAGGCAGGTAGATAAGAACTCACCTATCTTAGGCCAACAGTTCACGGCCCTGCCCTTGCTACCTCCAGTCCAGAGACCATGTGAAGACCCTGTGAAGACGGCCTGATAGACACAGCCCCACAGACAGTAACAAATCTGACTGCAGCACTACCTTTCTCTTAAGTGTGCCATCTTGTCCCTGCACACAGAAGCGACTCCATTAGCAGAGACAATTTGCTAAGCCAGAGAACAAACAGAGCATGCACTGCAGCAGCCCCACTTTCACAAGAGCTGGCATTTCCACAAAGCCAGAGCAACAGCTTCCCACCCCCAGCAGCACAAGGCGTCCGGCTGCAGGATCACTGAATATTGAATGTCACCCCACCCTGGTGTGATTAAAGACCACAGGAGACTCTCTCACAGCCCCAAAGCCACTGATGACCTCAAGGTTCAGATTTCTGAGGTTCAGTTAATTTCAGCTCTCCTAAGTTAATTCTAACTGTGAAAATTACACATCTTGTTTCTTCTCTGCAACAGTCAACACAGTCTCATAACAAATGCAGGTCCCTTTCAGCAACCGCTTCTATTTCCTAGCAGAGTGAGCTTCCCAGGAGCTGCACCCCACCACAGCCTGGCTTGTTTTGATCTCCTGAGGTCCATCAGAAACTCCAGTGAGGGGTGAGGGCTGGGTGTTCTATACAGGAGCAGTGTATGGTACAGTCCAAGCTTACAGTCCTTTCTGCTCCCTCTGCACCAGATATTAATCCAGATATTTATCACTGACCTGATATGGATGCTAATGGGCCAGCCTTAGGAGTAACAGCTTGTAGTACAATTGAGCACTATATTGAGACCATCGAGCCACAGATACCAGATCTCCCCAAGTATAAACAGCAGCATAAATATGCACCTCCTTCCTCACAGGTCCACTCTGATTGGAAACATTTTGCTCATTATCTAAATGTAAAAGACTAACAAGTGCTAGGACAGGGGTGTAGCTCAGTGGTACGGCGCTTGCCTAGCATGCTCAATTCCCAAAGCAAAACAAATAGGGTAGGAAACTACACAATGTGTACAGAATAAATGTCTTCCTCGTAGCGAGTCTTGTAGCTTCATAGGAAAGCAAAAACAAGCGGTCACCTCAGTACATACTTGCTTGAAATCTCTACGAAATCGAGGGTTATGGAAATTCTTCAAATTGACCAGTAGGTGGCAGTGTTGGCCCAAGGACTGCGTCCTAGTGTTTCCCCCCCGCCCCCCCCCGCAGACGGAGACGCCACCGCAACGAATTCTGAGCTAAAATGTCCCAACTGACAACTTCTTCCTTTCATAAGTTGTACCGCTAAGTTTTGTCTTGATCTCAGTCAAAAGCCGCGGTGTGAAGCAGAAATAGCAAAACTGATGTCGAAAATGCCTGGATCCCTCCGGGGCCCCAGGAGTGAGGGACACACGGTCACCACCGTGGCCGTCGCAAAGGGCCGGCCCGCGGGGCGGCGGGGCCTCGGGAACCAGG
>NW_022900947.1:40575579-40575884 GCF_012274545.1 Fukomys damarensis | reverse complement strand
GGGCGACTGTCCCCACCAGGGCGCGGGGCCGAGCTCTCGGCGGTTTCCCGCTCCCCCCACAGTGAGTTACAATGACGCCCCAGTTCTACAGCCCAAACCCGAAGGCTCATTCCCCTGTCGCCCACCCACCCTGAGTCCACACACTGCCATCGTGGCGTCCACTGCAGCTTCCCGGGGTGGGGGGAGCGGTGACCCCGCGGAGCCTCAGCTCTGGGACCCCTGGCTCCCAGCGCCTGTGGCCAGCGCAGCCTGGAGTGCGCCCCAGGTGCCCACTAGAGGGCGCGGCAGCCCCGTGAATCTTACCC
>NW_022900947.1:40572761-40575452 GCF_012274545.1 Fukomys damarensis | reverse complement strand
GCTGGGTCCCAGACAGCACAGGGGGCACCACGGCTCGCAAACCTGCTCCCGGGGGTTCTGCGCCCGGATCTCCTGACCCCGACCCCGCCACACCCACACAAACACTGCGTGGGCCGCTCCCCGTCCAGCCTCCTCCACGCCCTCGGCGGCCGGGTTGCCGAGAGACTGGGGAGTCCCACGGTCTCGCGGACCGCGTTCCGGGGCTCAGAGCAGTAGAAGCCGCCGCGCCCCTGGCACGACGCTCGGCGTTTGCATTGTTTTCCACGGAGACCTGAGAGGGGCCGGGAGGGGTGGAGGGAGAGGTGTCGGAGGTTTAGGGTTACAGTCGCGCACCAGCGCCTCCTATGGGCGAGAGAGAAGCGCGGCGTAGGCAGCGGCTAACCGGGAAGGCCCGGGCGAGTGGAGGCTCTGCCTCCTCAGCTTTCAAGTGTGGCCGCCTTTAGTGCCCACCTTCCCGACGCTCGCCTTTGCCTCGGCTGCCCCCGCGCAACCCGCGTCCGTCTGCACCTCTCGATCCCCTTTCGCGAGGGAGGGAAGCAAGGAAGGATAACGTTGTAGAAGATAGGGAAGGAGGCGCGCCAAGTCCGAGGTTCCCTTTTGTCCCCTCTTACCATCCACTTTCCCAACTCATCCCTGGTTCACCGTTCGGTTTAAAACAAAAGGAAATGTCGCTCTGCTGTGATTCCAGTGCGGCCAGGAAGAGCAGTTTGTCCCGGACCCTGCATCCCCAGCTGGGCGCGACCTCACAACATCCCTGCGCCCCTTCGCTAGAGGTTGATGCTGGGGGCGGGGCGGACCCCCCGGGTGCAAAGGAGGCTTACAGCCGCACCTTTCGGTCACCTTTCCAGCTCTTGGCTCTTTCCCCAGAATCACCAGTTTAGTATTAGCACCGAGTAACTTGGTCTCAGCTCCCAGGAGGCCAGAAGGAGCCCCACCCACCGGGGTCTGCGGGAAGGCTCTGCCACCATGTCCCCAAGAAGTGAACCGCCCACGGCCCGTCCCCAGGAGGCACAAAATGGGCCCGCCTCGGCGCCAGACGCGTTTGCAGCTGGAAAGCCCAGCCCCCCAGCCCCTCCCCTGCGTCCCTCCCCACCTCCGCCCCGGGCAGAAAGCAGCTCCGGGGTCCAGAGCCGAGAGCCTGGGCTCTGCGTGCAGTCCCGATCTCAGGATGGGGGCAAGAACCGGGCAGCGGACACCAGCAACGACCTGCTCACCCTTGGCGCCCCCCCCACTCCCTCCCTCGTGAACAAGGTCCAGCTGTACTCGGGTCAGTCCAAAAGCAGGACTCTACAAGAACTCCAGAGCAGGACTGTCCAGGGCCTCATAGCAGGACTGAACAGGCCTCTCATCAACAGGATTATGGCAGAGGCTGAGAAAGAGGAACTGCACCGACTGGGTCCGTGAGGGCAAGATGGGGAGAGGGGTTATGTAAAAACCAGAGCCAGCAAGGCCGGGTCGCCCCTACGCCTCCTCCTGCGATCCAGGGTGCTCACAGGGATTTGGGGTAATCCTGCGAGATGAGCTACTAGGCATTGTGGTGCCCCATTTGCTCTCTTACTCCAAAAAGCTGCCCAGTAGTGATCGGGAGCCACCAAGGCAAAGTGAGTGGGTCCAAAACATTGAGCAATTCGGCCACGGAGCCAAAAAGCCATTTCCCACACCGCCCAGCCCGGGGCTTTTCCAGGCAGCTCGGCCTGGCTCGAGGCGGCCCAGATGTGATAGGGCCGTGCACGCTTCCTTCCTGGCCTAGGTTTTCCTCCCTTCCTCGGAGATGGACCAAGTGGCAAGTTCTTCTGGGCACTTTCCGCACATCCCGAGGCATTAGCGGGGCCGGGACAGCCTATGGCGAAATGGGCGCTCAGGCTGCAGAGAGGCCGACAGCAGACAGTTCAGCAATTTCTTTCCTGGCCAAGGCGCAATGTTGGGCAGCTAAGGCACACCTGGCCGGGAGGCCCTGGCTCCTCCCGCAGCGTACTCGGGTCAAGCCACACTCCTTTTCCCTGAGGGCTGGGCAACACCCTTTCCAAATAGAACCGCTGGGCCCAAGTTTCAAATCCAAGTAGACCCGTCCCGCTCCCCTGGTGCCACCGGGAGGAGTTAATCTCAAGTGAAAACCCCGATTTCTACAGGGATAGACGGTGTAGGAAGTTGGGGTGCGCTTACATGGTATCCAAGTGGCCAGGGAGGACAGCGCTGAGAGAGCAATAGAGAAAGGGGGCGACCAGGGAGGGTGAGGCAGCGCAGGCAGCCTGTGTGTGCCACGCACCCCACCGCGGACCGGAGCAAGGAGGGGAAGAGGGTCCAGGGCTCCTCCAGTCCCCGACGCGGTGAGGGCCACTGGCCCCTCACCTTTCTGTCTCACCTGCGGCCACGTCCGTCTCTTCAGAGGAGTCCCTAACTTCCTCACGAGAGGTCAGCCCCTCTCTAAGACCTCGCCTCTTTCCTGCTAGTCGCCAGGACTGAGCAGCCACAGCACAGCCTCCGCGGTTCGCCTCCTGGAGGAGGAGGCGAGGTGAGACGGCTGGGGGTGGGGACCACCGCGCACAGCTCGGGCCCCTTGGAGTGCAGCTCGAAATTCCTCAAATCCCAGTTGCTGGAATGCGAAGCCACGACGACTTCATCACTCGGGGCCAAATGTGTTTGTCATTACTCCAGATCACTCGCCCGCGCCGCCGCCGACGCCCCTCGGGA
>NW_022900947.1:40553932-40572149 GCF_012274545.1 Fukomys damarensis | reverse complement strand
CGCCTTGTGCACCCGGCCGGCACCCGAGCTCCGGTCTGCCCCAACCGAGCCCTTCACACCTCCCCGAAACCTTGCCGACGCCCTACTCGGCGTCCTTCTGGCCCACCTCTCGGGTCCCCCAGCCGCGCCCCACACCGCCGGCTGCAGCGCTATCCCGCCAAACCACCGGCGAGGAATGAAAATACTCATTAAAAACCTGTCGCCTTCCAGGACCCGTTGCCAAGAACAGGGCCAACACCTCTGCCTCCACCCGCAGCTTACTTGGTATTCGTCCCAGTATCCACGAATACCACCCATCCCCAAAAGAAACCTCAAAAATGTAAGCCTAAACAGTTTCTTCGGGAGACCGTAAGATTGCTGGGGGAAAAACTAATTTTAAAAATAGTTCTGGAAAAAATCTTTTTCAATTCTTAAACTTTCTAATGCTATGGTTATCTCCACATACAGAGGCATCCAGTGAAGTTTAGTCCTAATAAATTACTCTCCGGACACACAACTGGAATTCAGCTCGATTTTTTTTTTTTTTTTCCTCTCGTAGCCCAAAGTTTGAAGAGACTTTTCTTCTTCTGACACCAGGTTCTGATCAGGGACTTTCTGAAAAACAAAAATAGTTTCCCCTCTCTCTTACCTTCTCCTCCTGAGTCAGCCCACAAGGAAAATCCTATACATGGAGTAAAACGTACATCCAAGGCCTCCAGTCCCCTCCTGTTTCTCTCCCTCTAGCTCTAACTGTAATGGGCGCAAAAACCGCTTTTTGTAATTGATTCAATGTTATAGTCCATCCTTCTAAAACTAATCATTTGCTCTAAGTAAATAGCTGTCAGGAAATGAAGCCCCCCCACACGGCCTCTTCAAAATAAAAGTTTCCCTCGAATTCCCGGGGCTCTAAATCTCCCAGATTGCGCCTTAGCTTTTTGCTCTTACGCAATCAGGGGGTCCAGTCCCAACCTCCAGACTTCGACAACAACTCGGGGGCGGGGAGAAGCAGACCAGATGGGGTGGGGGTGATTGAAGGGGGAGGTGTTGATGCTCTGCCGGGAAAAAGGTTTGGTGAAACTACAAACATCCCCTCATTTCCAGAATGAGTTTGCCTCTGTTTGGGGTGTTTTTTTGTTGTTGTTGTTTCCCTACGCTGCTGTAGTTTTGTATTCTCTGTATAAAGAAGAAAAAGGACATGCAATAGGAATATAAGTCTGGAATGGAAAAATGTACCTTCTATAGAACCTGGACCAATTAAAAATAGAGGCCTGGGGAGAAATTTACAAGAGGTAGCGTGGTTTTGAACTAGGGGTCTTTTAGGGAAAGGGCGGTGTAGTCGCTAATCCTCTAATAGTATTAGGCAAACTGTGGTGTCCAATATGAGGGTGACAAATTTTTGAAAGACTAGATGAAGTCCGGGATAGGGCACAAATAAACGAGGGTCTTCTTAGGTGGGGAATGGTGGGGCAGAACGACCTTTACTCCCTAGGAACCACTTATCTTGTCGCGCCTTTGTTTTCGAAGTTATCTGGGAGAAGTTGCCCAAGAGTCTATCTCGCACAATAAAAACCGGGCTTGGGCATTTGGAGAATTGTCTACAAGTCCGCAGCTCCACGTCCTGGGGAGGGTACATTCTGACCTTGTCTGAGACCGCCCCTACCCCCCCATGGATCGGACTGCCTGAACCGAGTTGAGCCCCAGACAGCCCCAGACGCGAAGCCAGGGTTGGGACTGACCGATTCCGATCGCCGGAGATAGGGGGCGCTAACGCTCCAGGAACGGGCCCGGAGCGCAGCGGCGCGTCCCAGGGAGGACGGGGGAGGGGAGCCCGCTCGCTTTCCGCGCTCTGACTTTGAATTCTCTTGTAGCGGGGAGTTGGAGGTGGCGTCCTTTACTCTCCTCCCCCACCCCACTCTCCCACACACCCCTCTACTCAAATAGCTAGGGTGCCTCGGCAGAGACTGGCGCGTCGAAAGCCGTCACCTTCTGGCTCACCAGGAGAGCGGACACTGAGCAGGGGAGGGTCACAGAACAGCACCGGAGAGGGCGAGGTGCTGAGCCTAACGGGGACTGGATCGCGCGGTGCCGGGCTCAGCGAAAGAGAGTTTTGGGCTGGGGCTGGGCTCGTCTCCCCCGCCTTGCTCGCGCCGCCTCCCGTGCACCCTCGGCTCGGGTGACAGCACCGCGCGCTATTACTTCCACATGTGCTTGCAGGAAATCACTGGAGGCCAATCTGTGAACAGTCCCTTGTTCGGAATGCGAACAGGATACCGTAATGTTTGTAGATAATGAACGGGGACTAAGGACACCCCTCCTCCCTGGATTGCGGAGTAGAAGAAAAAAGAGGGTACCTCCTGGCTTTGGTGCTGTTATTAAAAGTACCCTGAGTCTGGAACTTTACACCAGGTGCCCAAAAGGGGGGACGCCTGCCTTGCGGCGGCGACAGCACCAGCTGGATCACACATCAGGGGTCCCTTGCAAGCAGGGTCCCAGCGATCCCGGGCCACAAACAGTAACTTCACAGATTCTTTCCGAGCCCTTTAAAGGGGCCCAAAACACTGGCCAGGAGGGGCTGTCTCAGGTCAGTGAGCGACTCTCCGAGTTTCAGTCGGGGGTGAGGGTGGAGGGATGGACCAGCTCGGAGCACCCAGTGGGTCCTTCTGGTAGTAATTACCTGGCTAATTTGAATGATGCCTTTGTTATGATCATTAACAAACATTTGCTAAAGGTTTCCATGTGTGACATTCTCCAAGGTTTAAAGGCCCAGGGAACCGACCCTGGGGACAGTGCCCCTTGAGGGGGGTGCAGGGGAGCAAATGGTGGGCGGAAGATTTCGCTGCGCCTGAACCGGGAGAAGACGATGAGAGGGCGACATTTGCCTCCCTTACCAAAGCAAAATAAACCCAGTGGTCCGGAGCAGCTTAGGGAGGAGGCCTTCCGGGCGAGGCGGCGGGTTTCTGGAGCCCCGTCCTTCCCCGGCCCCCAGCCCCGCCCCTCCCAGTGCTCAGAAGTGGGTTGGAATCCAGTTTTCCTCCCTCCCCGGTTCAGGGCTTCAGCAGGGGTCTGCTCTGCGCCTTCGGTCCGCCCGGGCGTCGTGGGGAGGTGGGGCTGGCGAGCTGAGCTTCCTCAGTTTAAGATCCTTCAAGATCGCTCCCTCCACGCCCGGGTCCTGGGTGGTCCCAGAGCCGCCGCCGGAAGAGGCCCTGCCTGGGCTCTCCTTCCCGGGCTTCAGCCCGGAGTGAGCGAGGGGACCGAGTCTCCCTGGGCCGTGGGCGACAGTCCCAGTCCGCACCAGCACTATGATTGTCAACTTCTTATTTTTACCCCCTGTAAGAGTAATGAGCGAGCGGTTTCTCTCCAAACCGAGAGTCCAGGCAGCTGCGACACTGGGGACCGAGGCCCAACTCGAGCTTGAGCGGGGCTGGGACGTTTGGGGACCAACGTGAGGAGCGCGCGGTTCTGGACTTGGCCTTGCTCCTCTAGGCCTTCAGGCGACAACAAACTGAGTGCGAGAGTAAAAAGAGGTGCAGTGGGTGAACTAAACTTCAAAAAGAGGGCCCTGTAAACTTTTTACAATCAGCCGTCAACTAAAACAAAGCCAAATTCTCGCCTTGCCCGGGTTCCGGGCTCCCTCGCCCACTCCGGGTGACAGCTGGCTGCGCCACACCTGGCCTTCAGCGGGCATCTCTCGCTGTGCTGGCTTTTTGTCTTCTGTTCTGCTCCCCGGGCTGCACCCCTCTATGCTGCTTTCTTGGGACAGTTCAGAGGTCCTTTTGCTTAAGACTTAAGGATGTGTCCAAAGGCGCAAGTTGAGAAAATCACGTTTAAACAAACTTGCGAATTTCTTTTCAAATGAAGTTGCTAGGCGGGGCGCGGGTGGGGGAGTTTCTGGCTTCTTCAGTTGGAAATGAAGGGCCGTTTGGCGTTGGCGAAGGAAGGCGGTGCTGCCCCCCCCCAACTGAGTCTGGAAGCGCGGGCTTCCCAGGGCCTCTGAGGGACCTCCGCAGGAAGCTCGGCAGAGGTGGGGTCCCCGCGGGGAGACGAAGGACTCCATCCTGGCTTGGTCAGCTGCAGCGCGGGTTAGCAAGCCACCCCAGGACTCTCCGCACTAGAAGGAGGACGACTTCCAAGTGGAACTTGGAACTCGGGGTGATCGTCACCCGGTTCTCCAGGACTCTTGCCCACAGCTCTTCAAGACTGCTAGTTGGACCCAAAGGTGCAGCGCCTCTCCGGGGTTCCCTGGACGCTCTTCGCAGAGAGCGGCTCCTGAAGGTGTGGAACGAAGGCTCCCTCTCCAGGGCCCCTAGCGCGCAGACTGTTCGAGGCTCTAACTGATCACCAGAGCTTGCAGAGCGGTCCCGCCAGCAGAATTGGGGCGCTGCACTCCCAGAGCCTGGTACAGACGTGGCAGGACGGAGTCCCCTAGGGTTGGCTTTTTGCTATCCTGTTCCTAGGAGAGAACCGGACTTTCTCCGTTTAGAGCTGTCGCTGGCCTCCTAGTTCCCTCTCCTCTCGTTAGGACTTAGGCTTTAGTTACTTTTAATTTGAAGACCCGTGTGCGGGGTGGGGGAGGAGGGAGGAGGTTGGGAGGTCTGATCTTTATTAGGGGCCTCAGCCATCCAGCCTTCCAGCTTGCAGCTGGGCCTGGGAGGTGCAGGAGGGCCGGCTTGCTTAGGCCAGTGACTGAAGAAAGGCCTTGTCCTCCACTGGTCCCGGGAGGACAGCAGAGCCCTGCGCATTTTTTTCTTTTAAAGCCTTCAGCAGAAATCTTGTGAAGTGGAAAGCCAAGGGAACCTGGACTCTTTGCTGCTCATCCATTAAATGGGGACAATCACACACAACCCACGGGGTTGTCTCAGATTAAATAAACTGCCAAGCAAATTATGTGGTTTACATTCATATTTAAGTACTGTCAGTCGGTGTAATAGGTACTCACTGAGTCCAAGATGTCCGAGGTTCTGTGCCAAGCACCAAGCATACCTGCGTTGCAACCTAGTACTTAGGTAAGCAACGCTGGAGGTAAAGAGTGGTGTCAAAGGGGGTTTGGATAGGGCTCTTAGAGGAAAGGTCCTTTCTAGAAACTAAAACAGGTAAGAATCCCATAGGGAGGAACCTCAAATGTATGGGCTTGGAGGTGACAGAAAATGTGAGAGGGTGGCAGAAGTAAGAGAGTTTGGAATGACTGTGAAGTCCAGATAGGGAGAAGCAAGGAGGCCTTCTAGGCCATGGTGACAGTCTGCTTGAAGGCTGTGGAAGAGCCAGGACTTCAGGGAGGTGCAGGACAGAGGCAGAGTTGCATTTCCAGAAAGATCGGGCTGATGATCCCAGGAGGGAGGGAAGCTATTCCAGCATCTATCCCGGAAGCCCGCCCCCACCCCCGCATGCTGGGTGGTAGCTGGGGGACTGGGGAAAGTGAAAAGTAACTACAGTAAGCACCTACAGATTGAATGTGAACTTGAAGAGGGAGTGGGACCCCTGGAGGAAGCTATAGCTTTAGTTGGGGGACAATCGGTAACAGACTTGGAAAGGGAAGTGATAAGGCCACTTTTAAATGTGATGCATTTGAATAAACTCAAAAGAAGGGTTAAAATTAGAAAAAAAAAATCCCGGACAGAATTTTGGGGAACTCCGGCATTTTCCGATAGGCAGAGAAGATACTAAGAAAGAATGGCCAGGAGCCTTTATCTGCTGAATACTCAGCTGACTTCTCCGAATCCAAACAATGGGGTTATTTGAATGTAAAGAGAAGCCTGCACTTATCATCTAAATTCCACTTGATAAAAAGTAGCCTCACTTATCTGGCAGGCTTTTGTTATGATTTGGTTTTGGTTTTGTGGTACTGGGGATTGAACCTAGAGCTTTCACATTGAACTGCAACTCTGGCCCATTTTATTTTATTTTATTTTATTTTATTTTGAAACAGTCTCACTAAATTACCCATGCTGAACTTGCCTACACAATCCTCATGCCTCAGCCTCCCTGAGTACTGAGATTACAGGCGTGTACTACTATGCCTGGTTTTTCTGGTGGTTTTGTATTTATAAATTATGAAAATTCTACAAAACTGTGAAAGCTTTTGAAAGGCCATCATATAACTGGCAAAACAAGATTATCTTTCCCCTTATTCAGATCCACATTTTGATTTCAGATTACCCAAACACTCAAAGCCGGGTTACTACCCCACACCGTGAGTTTTAAAAGCAACCTTAGTGGTAAACCATCCCACAGAACTCGGCTGATTTGCACAGGGCCTTGGCAAAGAAATGCAGCTCCACAGGGCCAAGAGGTAGCGGTCCCCGTGTGCTCAGGAATTGGATGGGAGAACTCTGGTTTCCCTTCTGCTCCCTGCGCTAATGTGGCCATACATGTGCATTGGCCATGTAAGTGCTGATCTCTGTCTTCCACCCAGCTGTCCCTGATCTTCAGTCAAATATATTTTTTTCTACTGACAGCCCTAAGATAAGCTCTCCTCTTTGACCTCTCTCCATAGCACTTATCCCCTCTGGACTGGAGAAACTGACAAATGCTTATTCAGAATATCCTGGGGGGGAAGGGGCCCATGCTAGAACCGTTCTAGACTCTGGAATGTCTCACTGACAAACAAACAACTACTATATGAGGCATAGCTTCTGGTGGTAGACACAAGCAGAAAACAAACTGGACAGGACCAGTCACTCAGTGCTCTAGGCCACCATGAGAAGTCCAAGCTTGTCTGGTACCTTCAGAAAAAAAAAAAAAAGTTCCTAAGGAGATGGTACTTAAAGCTATGTGCAATTCTGAGGAAAGAAGCTATATTCAGCCGTTAATTTTAATTCATCCAAAAGGCGTAGGTCACATAAGTATATGTGCAGGACAGCAGAGAGACAGGGAAGCAGTCCGCATCTGGAAGGGACACTTTTTAGAACTGCAATGCTAAGCTGAATGAAGCACACGATTAAATAAACTCAAGCAAGGAACTGTCTTTGTTCAGGAGAGGTAATTAGTTTCCCTAGGATTGTCTGTCATGAAATCAGAAAGTAACTGAGAAACTCCATACTGGTGACATCCCAGATCTGATGTCTTTCTATCATCCTGGGGGCAGAGTTATCTTGGGGAGATAAGACTTCAGGGCTGTGAGCTAATGTTTCACAAGCTTACAATGACAGAGCAACTGCTTTGATTAGGTGTATTTTCAGTTATCCACTAAGTGATTACCGCTTATTAGGGATTGCTGTACAAAATAAGATAGCAGTGGCCCTTGGCTTCACTGACCAGTAGGTGTCTAAACGTCAATGTCTTTCCCTGAAAAAGTGTTGCACCTTCGGTTCAATTCTAGCTCTGCAAGGTCTTAATTCATACCACTAGAGGGCGCAAGAGGCCAACTCAGATTAGAAATCCACTCTGGGCCAGTCCGCAATCGGTGCCTGAATTCAAGCCAAGTGTCCCCAAGAGTTGTGGAGAGAAGTAGGCCAGGGCCTCTCTCACCCACAAGCTCCTCAGGCATCTCTAAAAGTCGGTGCAGCCGCAATCCAGCCCTCCACAAGCCTGAGGCCCTACTTGAGGGAGCTACCCTGTTTGGGGCCATCCTCAGGGCATGGGTTTGTGGGTAGGTGCTGGGGAAGGGGATTCCATCCCTTCTGTCTGTAGGGCTCTGTGCTGGTTATGGGCATAACTGCAACTTTAAAAGGTATGAATGCGGAAGCGTGACAGTACAGGACCAGAGAACCTTAATCAGCCTGTGCAGCCTGTGAGCCAGGGAGGCATTCCTGGGAGAGAGGTAGAAGAGTGGAAAGGGAGGCTGCTGCTCAGTGCCTGGAACTGGCAGCCCCAGACTGAAATCTAACAAGCCCCAGGGATTTCGGAGATAACTAAGGACCTGAACTTCAGTTGAACACAGAGTACCCCCACCTGGGTCCTGCCACGTAAATCTGCTTCAGCGGCTGGAATTTTCAAACATTAAAACAAAGGTCTCGGCTGCTGGTGAGGAATGCATAGTACTACTGTTTTGTCAGATTGTCCCAAATCATGAAACTAAAAATTTCACTTTCAGGACCAGGCATGGTGGTGCAGGCCTGTAATCCTAGCACTCAGGAGGCTGATTTAGAAGGTGAGAGGTGGAGGGAACTTTTGGAAGTTCTTCCATGGAAATAGAATTCCAAATTCAGGAGGAAATACAGGACAGTGTTTTGTTCTGTTTCCTTTTATGACTGTACTAGAGATTGAACCCGGGGCCTTTGCACTGAGCTACATCCCCAGCCATAATTTTTTATTTTTAATTTTGACACAGGGGCTCATTAAGACACTAAATTGCCCTGTCTTGGTTGAACTTGTGATTCTCCTGCCTGGAATTACAAGCTTCTTCCACCATGCCAGGCTGGGAAATATTTCCTATCAAATAATTTTCCCCCAGTACTTCAGAGACTGGAGTAGAAGAATGGCAAGTTTGAGGCCAACTTGGCCCCCACGTACCATGTCCCAGGCCAACTTGGACTACAGAATGAGTCCTTGTCAGAAAAAGGAGGAGGAGGAAGAAGAGGAGGGAAAGAACAAAGGTAATAATTTGACTTAAACTTGACACTATTATTCTGAGTGAGTCCTATAATGTTCACTTGGGAACTACCTTACTGTCACCGAGACACCCACAACCTAACAGAAGAAAGGTTTGATTTGGCTCACAGTTGGTAGAGGTTTCGCTCTACAGTCAGCTGGCTCCAAGGCAGGGCCATGGCGGAGGAGAAACAGCTGGTGGCATGACAGCAGGAAGAAGAAAGAGATTAAGGGAGGAGGAGGGACATAACCCTCGCAGGCCACACCCTGTGACCTACCTCCTCCATCCAGGCTCCACCTCCCAAATGACAGTTAGCTATAAACACCTTACTCCCATATCCAATCACCTCCCAAAAGCCCCACTTATTAGCCTATGAGGCTTTGGGGGGATATCTAGATATAAACCATAACAAGAAATAAAGGTCAACTGAACCAGTGCTTTTTCCAACTGAGAGATGCATGGATTCCTATCTTTGTGGTTGAGTCATGTTACTGCAAGCACATGACAGACACATAAATACTAAAGAATGCTGAAGCCAGGTATCTTGGTGCATGTCTGTAATCCCAGCACTCTGGGAGGCTGAGTCAGGAGGATTGCAAATTTGAACCCAGCCTGAGCAGTTTAGAGACTTAGAGAGGATATGTCTCAAAATAAAAAATAAAGGGGGGTGGGTATGGGGACACAGCCAGTAGAAAGACCCTTGGTTCAATTCCCAGCAATAGGTGCACTCTCACACACACACAATTGAGATTTTATGTCTCTTTTGAGAGGAGGGGAGTGTTGAGACAGAGTCTTGCTATATAGTTCAGGCTGACTCTGAACTCACTATGTAACCCAGGCTGGCCCCAAATTTATGGAAATCCTTCCCCCTTAGTCTTCCAAGTGCTGGGATTACAAGTGTGTAACACCACTTATTTTATTCTGGTCAAATTCAGCCATGGCTATGCTTTGCATTTAATTCCCTGATAGCTCTGACACTGACCTGTCTTCCGTGACATGAATGCACAATAGTATATTTTCATTTGCAAAAATGCATGAGGGTAAACTTGACTTCAAACACACGTCAATGCTTCTCAGCATCAAGACATACCAGAATTATTAAACACACAGAGTGAGGAATGAAATCAACCTGTCAGATTCCTATAGATCACTTGAATTTTCTAATGATAGAATCTGAATTAGATTTCACAATTCTATCAGCCATAATTGCTGTTTTTCTAGGTTAAAAAAACTGTTGAATATTAAATTAACAGTTTACATGGTTTAACCTAACAGTAGCCTACTAAACTGATCTTTGGCCACTAGAACTGTGTACTTAGTTTCATTCTGAACATTGGAAAAATGGTCGAGCTACATGCTTAAATTCTACCCTCTGGCACTGCAATGAGATTGAATATACTTCCAAATAAAGGGCAATTTAAAACAGCAGGCTCACACTGCAAGACAGTAGTTATCTGCCTGAGCGTTGTTTGCTTTTCCCAAAACCTGCAATAAAACAAGAGAAAGTGGAATTGAAGACTCAAATTGCTTGCCCACCCCCCTGGAGGACAGAGGGAGATTGTAGATGCGTACTTGTGGTTACTAAGCACTAAGTGACTTCAAGAAGATTGGTTAAATGTGTGGGGCTGGTACTAGCAGCAGCAGAACTAGCATGCTAGAGACCCTAGTTAATCCCCAGCACTCCAAAGGTAAACTCAAAGAAGGTACACAGCCTTCTCCATGACCATTACAAGAGAAAGAGCCTCCTGAAGTCTGAATGAAGCAAATATTTCAATTATAGTGATGCTTTTAAAAGCCAGACAGGGGCCGGAGATTTAGCTCAGCGGTTCACTAGCCTGCCTTGCAAGCACAAGGACGGGAGTTCAATCCCTGGTACCAAAAACAAAACAAAAACAAACAAACAAACAAACAAAAAGCCAGACAGACCAACAGAAGCACAGTCACTTCCTTTAGTTCAGTTCTTTGATACCACTTTGCCTGGCTCCCATTTTCCAAAGCCATTCTACTCCCAACGCATTTCCTAACCGCTGGCTGAGCTGATGCTCCCCACCCCCATGGACAGAAAGGGTAGCCGTTCATCACCAATGACAACACAGAACCTGACTCAGCACAGCCCTGTTCGTGCTCACTCAGCAGGATCTCCCCACAGAGACCAAGATCTTTTGGCTCTTGGAGATCATTAATGTGAACAAACTAAGGCCACAGTTGATAATCAGAGAACACAGATGTGAATATTCTTGTCTCCTCTAGGCTGAACAAGGGTAAGGTTTCCTGTTCCTGTGCCTTCTTGCCAATATTATGGTTAACACTGTATGACTGCCATTAACTTCAAAAAGTGTATTGAAGACTGAGGACGTAGTTCAGTGGTAAAGCCCTTGCCTAACTAGTGGGAGGCCCTGGATTCAATCCCCAGCACCACAAAAAGCTAAAAAGAAAAAAACTTTTACAAGGTATATTGAAGCTGGACATGAAGAGCTCTGAGAGGCTGAGGTGGAAGGACCAAAACTTTGAGTCCAGCCTGGGCCACTTAGCAACTTGGTGAGACCCTGTCTCTAAATCAAACGTAAAGGTCAGGGGTTGAGGGTATAGCTCAGTGTGATACTATTGTAGATAGCTAAATTAATTAGATATCTTGTAGGTAGACAGGGCCAGCCCATGAGGAGTCAACATGGAGGATAATTAAGACACTTTCACTGAAAGCCAGCACTCTAAAAAACTTTTTTAAAAGCATTGAAAAAAGAACTACTACACCCATGTGCTTCGCCTAAGAATGAATGACAATGATTGATATTCCAAAAAGGTATCAATCACCCGAGTGGGTGGCCAAGGTCTTAACCCACCCTGTCCAGGAAAGATCCCTGACCCACCACCCTTACTGGAAATCCTTGTATGGTTGCTGTGTGACTTGCCTCCCCATTGGATCCCCTTTTAATCGATATTACCTAACTAAGAGACTGTACTTCTAATCTCACTAGTTGACTATAGTTTTGTCCTTGGACCTGCCTCACTTCATGGCTTTGAGATGCAGGATCAGTGGGCAACCCACTTTTGGGTCCCTCTTCTATCTCTCTAAGACAGACGCTTTCTTTCTCTCAATAAATTTTTCCTACTCCTAACCTCTGTTGTTCCTAGAATTTATTCTTTGATTTTAGAGAACACAAACTCCCATTTTAAATATCTAACAGGTTTGGGAGTTACATCTCTTCCCCCTATATTAATACCACTGGGTTCCTTCCCCAGCACTGAAAACAAACAAACAAACAAATAAACAATTGAATACCTCCTATGTCAAGGTTGGGTGCTAGGTGACTAGGAAGACATCACAGAGATAAGAAGAAATGGTGTAAAATCTGGTCTAAGAAACAAACCACTAGCATATGGACAAACGGAGGCGGTTGGTGACTCAGGGACTGGATGGCTCACATTGGCCTGAATGGTGGAGCCTGGTTGGTGTGGGATTTATCCATTACCAGGTCAGCACAGTCCACCGACCTAACCAAATTCATCCTGTAAGCCTGCTTCTTGTAGTCCGCCAATGACCAGTCACACAAGTCGAAAGGCACCTCAGGCCCAGGAGCCTTTGACAAGCCCATCTCTCGCCCTATGAAAATCTGCTCCCCAGCTCACCTTGACACCAGGTTCTCTTCATTTCCTTCCACCTTGCTTCCAGGGCCCACGTTCAAGCCCTCTTCACCTCTGGTGTAGATGACAGCCAGAGTCTGCTCACGCTCAGCTGATTCCCCACTCTGTCCCTCTCCGCAGTCCTCCCACAGGGTCCAGTGTATTCAGCGGTGCTGCTTCAATTGTTCGGTGCACCCCTTAGGGCCCTAAACTCAAGTCAGTGCTGGAACTCCGAGGGCAAGCTACACAGCAGTAAGGGTTCCTCCAGCTTCTCTGCAGACACCTCTGCCTGCAGCGCTGTATTGTTCAGATTAGAACAATGAGAGCAATCTAACAGTCTTAACCATTGCAATGGTCCAAACAAAAGAAGGTGCTTTTATAGACAGAGAGGACCCTGAAGAAAGTAGCAACCAAAACCAAAAGCAGATTGGTCATTTCAAGGTTACTTTCCAAGGAAGGTGGGGAATTGGAGACAGAACAATAAGAAAATAACTGATTAGTTAACACTGGGCTATTTCAGGGTACTTCTTTGTGTGAAGATGAAAGCAGAGATGCTAATTGGAACTGGCCTGTTTGGGAAACACATCTCAAATCCTGACTTCTTAACAGCTTGCGTCCAGCTGGGTGACTTGCTGTGTTAATGTCAATGGCTCCATTTTGACTTTTACCCTGGTCTCTGCTAAAGCTCAGTTCAAAACAATGGACTCCTGTAACTTTTTTTTAGCACTTTTACTCTCCTGTATTCTGTTTTTCAGTGGTATTTTTAAATCTCTCTCCTTATTTTTCTGGGGGGAAAAATCTTTGTTCCATTGTAACACTCTATGACCTAAAAAAGAGATGGGAGGGAATTCTCTACCTTTTGGCAAAGAGAGAGGAATCAAGGGACATCTTTGCTACCTTTCTTTAAGTATTGGGGATTGAACTCAGAGCCTTTGGACTGAGCTAAGCCCTCAGTCTTTTTATTATATTTTGAGATGGGGTTTGCTGAGTTGCCTGGATGGGACTTGAACTTGTGATCTTCCTGGCCCACCCTCCTTCAGTGCTAGGTTTACTGTTGGCATGTTGGCTTGTTGTCTGAGAAGCGGTCTCACTATGTAGTCCCAGTTGGCCTTGAACTCACAGTAGCCTGGCTTTCTTGCTGTTGCTGTGGTGGTGGGAATCAAATCCAGAGCTAACAAGGGATGGGCAGGGGTGGCAAGGAAGACTGAATCCTAACAGGAAAATGTCTTATCTGAATGTTAGGTCAACACTGCTTTGTCCAGGGCATTCATTTGGGACGAGCAAAGCTAAACTATGCTGAGTAGTTCAGACTCTCCCTGTTTCCCTTGAAATCATCATTTCACCAAGAAATGGGGTAGAAAGTGCTGGGTAACAAGCTACACATTTCATCCAAACCAGAGGACACCATGGTCCACTCAGTCACCCGAGCCCCCAGTCTAGAAGTTTACTTTGATCTTCCTTCTCCTTCCAGGCCATGAGCAAGTATTACCGATTCCACACTGAGGGCATCACAAGCCTGTTCTCTCCTCTCCAGATCCATGGCATCCTTCTAGTTCCAAGAGATTCCTGCCAGCAAGAAGTGTCCACAGCTTTCCAACACCTATGACTGTCTCCTGCCTCCCATTCTCCTCACATGAGGAGATGTACACTTTACACTTTAAGATGTAAACTCTGAGCCAGGTGTGGTGCTACACACCTGTATTTCTAGCACTTTTGAGTCTGAGGCCAGCCTAAACTATATAAGGAAACCTTGCCTCAACACGCATTCACACACACACACACACACACACTCACACACACACACACACACACACACACGCACCCACTCCAGGTTTGCTTTATACTCATTGTGTAGCCTAGAAATATATATAGGAGAAATACATATATATACATACATATATACATATATGTATATATGTATGTATATGTGTATATATGTACATATACATATATACACATTTCTCTGTTATTTCTCTGCTAAAGCAGGAAGATTGCAAATTCCAGGCCAGCCTGGGTGACTTAGTGAAATCCTGTCTCAAAAAATTTTTTGCAGTACTGGGGATTGACCACAGGTCCTTTTGTCCTGATCCACATCTGCAGCATTTTAAAAATTTATTTTTTATCTTCAGACAGGTTCTTGCTAAGTCACGAAATTGCCCAAGCTGGGCTCAAGCTTGTGATTCTCCTGCCTAAGCCTCCAGAGTTTTGGTTTTATAGGTGTGCACCACCACACTTGACTTATTTAATACTATATCTGGAGAGTTTGATACCCACTAAAGAAAGAAGTGTGCTTGGATGTGTGGAAAAGTGTCTAGAAATGGACATGAAAAGTCCCTAAGGAACAACCAAGCCACATACAGAAAGAGTCTACCTTGTCTATGAGTGAGAGGTCTGCAGGAAAAACAAAAACAAACAAACAAAACACAGTCAATTTTAGGGAAAATATGATTTAGTTCCTGGAGAGAGGCTTGGAAGTTGCAGCAAATAAATTTGTCTTAAAGATAAGTTTGCAGAATGCTGATTGAAATTCCAACACTATATTTCACAGAACTAGAAAAAAGAATCCAAAAATTCACTTGGAACCAGAAGAGACCTAGAATAGCAAAAGCCATCCTAGGCAACAGAGAAATGGTAGTGGGTATAACAATTCCCAATTTGAAACTATACTACAAAGCCACTGTGATAAAAATAGCATGGTACTGGCAAAGAAACAGATCTGAGGATCAGTGGAACAGATTGGAAGACACAAAAACAAATCCAGATGTATTCAGCTACCTCATCTTTGAAAAAGGAGCTGACCATCCTCAGTGGAGGCAAGATAGCCTATTTCATAAATGGTGTTGGAAACACTGGATCTCAACCTGCCAAAGATTAAAACTGGACCCTTATCTTTCACCATGCACTAAAATAAAATCCAAGTGGATTAAAGATTAAATATTAAAAAAGAGCTACTAAATTTGCTGGAAGATAAGTTAGGCAGAACTCTCAAAGACATTGGCATAGGAAAAGACTCTATGAACAAATCCTCAGTAGCATGGGAACTAGCAGAAAGAATCAACAACTGGGATCTCATCTTATTTAAAAGCTTCTGCTCTGCCAAAGAAATCATCAACAGAACTAAAAGACAACCTACAATGTGGGAAAAAATTTTTACCAGCTGCTCCTCTGACCTAAAGTATCCTAAAGTTAGCAAATCAGTTATTTTTTTCTATTGCCTTGCTTTGTTTCCTAAAAAGTGATTTTTTAACTTAAAAAATTTTTTTAATTTATGTTTTTTAACTTTTTTTTTAGACAGGGTTTTGCTATGTAGTTCAGCCAGGCCTTGAACTCTAATGACCCTCCTTCCTCAGACATCTAAGTACTGAGATTATAGTCAGGCCCCACAACACCCTGCTAAGAAAAGTAATTTTGAAATTACTCATCCATTTTTGTTCTTTCTTTCTTTCTTTTTTTTTTTTTTTTTTTTTTTTTTTTTTTTTTTTTTTTTTTTTGTCTATCTCTATAAACTCCAACTCTGGCTCCACTCTGGAACATTTACTCCATTTTATAGAATAGTTTTTGCCCAATTGTAGAACTGAAAATAAAGCCAGTTAAGATCTTTAAACTAAATTGTAATTTTGTCCTGTGATAACTTACTTTAAGATTCATGGGAAACTGGGTGTAGTGGGAGGCTGAGGCAGGAGGATTGTCACAGGTTTGTGGCCATTCTGGGCTACATAGTGAGTTGAAGTCCGGCCTAAACTACATAGCAAGATCCTGTCTCAAAAAAAACAAACAAACAAACAAACAAAAATCCATGGGAGCAGGTGCTATCACGTTCATCTTTATGTTCTAGGCTCTAACGTGGTCCTTTGTGAATTCAAGTGCTGAGTTGAAAGGGGTCTACCAAGTACCATGGACCAGATTTAAATTTCTCAGGAAGATCATCTAAAAACTTCATATAGCTGGGCATGGTGGCACACACCTATAATTTCAGCATTCAGGAGACAGAAGTGTCAAGAGTTATGCTTTATAATTTTGGGGGGAAATCACTTCATGATTGGACTGTCTGAGGCCCAATGTCTCTTTTCCCATGAAACCAGCTGTGACATGTGAGAACATAACTCCATATGCTTCTGGTCATAGCTGAGGCCTCAATGGCTTCTGTGATGCTGGGATGCACCAGGGCAAGATTACATCAGCTGAAGACATCCTTGAGAACCAAATAGTAATAAAGAAAGAGAGAGGTTTCACCTGGGGAAACAAATTCCCTATTAGCCTGCTATCTCATCCAACCTACTATTGTAAGAACGCTTGCCCAGCGTCTCACTATGTAGTTGAGACTGACCTGGAACTCACTATGTAGCCCAGGCTGGTCTCAAACTCACAGCGATCCTCCTGCCTCAGCCTCCTGAGTGCTGGGATTACAGGCATGCGCCACCACGCCCGGCTCTGCTTTGCCCATCTTGCAGTCCTCTTCAAGCTAAGATCCTCATTAACATAGTATTACTGCCACCCTCTGAGTCACCCAATACTCCCTCCACTTATTGTGTGCACTCAATAAATACTGGCCAGCTTGGAGTGGCTTTGTCTTTGCCCACTGTGGCATTGACTTACCAGTCCACTATGTACTTTGAAACTGTGTCTCTTTGTCTGTCTTTCTTACTTTTCTTTTCTTTTTTTTTTTGTACTAGAAATCAAACTCAAGACATTGTGCCTTCATGATGCCACTAATCTAAATCCAGGGCTCTTTTGTCTTTCTTTCTTCAGATCTCACCAGAGGCAGATCAGAGAACTGATCAGCCTCTGATAACTGGTGCCCAATGTGGGACTCAAAGTCCTATGAAGGAAGATTTCACTCAAGTGGACAAGAGGACACATGGTCTATGAGGCAGCAAGAGGACTCCATGGGATGAGTTCCAAAGGCATCCAAAGAAAATTAAAGTACTTGGTTCCACAGAAAGTTTCTGTAGCTGGGAAACTGAGGAAGACTCAATCTATAGAGCAGTAAAATTATATTCAACTCTTGTGTAAGCTGCTCAAGCTAGTATTGGCATCTTAACTAAAATGGTGCATGAAATTATTAAATTTAATCCTTGGTTTCCACAGGCAGAAACCTTAGATTTAGAAGATTGGGTTAGGATTTATGACAGCTTAAAAAGAGCTTGTGGGAAAGATGAAATAGTATCACCAGAAAAGTTCTCTTCTTGGAAATTAGTAAAACCTATTTGAAGACCCATAAACATTGTGCTGTTTAGATCACTAATTCTAAACCAGGAAATAATGAGGCTGAACTAGGGTCCTTGCCCATAATTTGAAAAGGGTAATCACTGAGCTAGACATTATTGGTCTATCACAGAGATGGAACTCCCCTGATGGGAAACTTGAAGGGGGCTCAACCTGGGCCCCCCAAATACTATGGATGACCCCAGTGGGGAATCCGACTTTCAATCATATTTCCAGTCAAAATCTCTGTCAGACTTATCCACTCCAGACTCACCAACAGGCTTGAATTCTTGGAGAAATGTTGCCTCCCTCTTGAGGAACTTCAGAAAGCACAGGATGAGAGCTACCAGCTGCTGAAAATGTAAAATTCATTGGGGGTGACAAGCCAGTTGCTCTTCCCACTGAGATCTGGGGCAAGTGGTTGTATCCAAATTTTAGCTATTACAAACTGTGCCACTATAAACATGGGTGAGGATTTATCACTGTGGTATGATTCTTTTAATTCTTCTGGGAAGATACCCAGCACAGGAATAGCTGGGTCAAATGGGACCTCTAATCCTAGTTATTTGAGGTATCTCCATATTGATTTCCACAGTGCTTGCACCAGTCTGCACTCCCATCAGCAATGGAGGAAGCTTCCTTTCTCCCCACAACCCCACCAGCATTTGTTCTTGATTTCTTCTTTTTTAGACTGACTATATTTATTATCAACTAAATTAGGCAAAGGAAAATAGCAGAGCTTTGAAAGGGCTAAATATTTTTAAATGCATTACATTACACACTGAGTTAATTCTGAGTTCTAAAACTAAAATGCTATTATTGATTAAGACAAAACACTATTTGGAAGAATATTTCTCAGTTCAGAAGTAAATAGAAGGTTGGGAG
>NW_022900947.1:40535246-40553860 GCF_012274545.1 Fukomys damarensis | reverse complement strand
CTAGATGAAAAAATATGAACAAACTGAAATTTTTCAATAAAGGCTTCACTATTATTGATTTTTCTCATTGCTTTCTTTTTATTGATTTCTTGATAGCAGCCATTCTTTCTTGGGTGAGGTGGAATCTCAGTGTTGTTTTCATCTACAACTTTCAAATGACCAGTGATGTTGAACACTTTTTCATATGCTTATTTGCTGCTGCTGTTACTTCTTTGTCTGAGAAATGCCTCTTCATTTCAGATACCCATTTTTTAATTGGGTCTTTATATTTGGGGGTCTGATTTGTTTGACTTCTTTATGCATTCTAGATAGTAGACCTTTGTCTGAGGAACAGCTGGTAAAACATTTTTCCCACATTGTAAGTTGTCTCTTATCTCTCTTTGTGGTTTCTCTTGCTGTGCAGAAGCTTTTTTAAAAAATGAGATCCCAGTTTTTGATTTTTGTGCTAGTTCCCATGCTACTTAGGATTAGTTCATAGAGTCTTTTTCTATGCCAATGTCTTCAAGAGTTCTACCTAACTTATCTTCCAGCAAGTTTAGTGTTTCTTTTTAAAAATTTAGATCTTTAACCCACTTGGATTTTAGTTTAGCACATGGTGAAAGATACAGGTTTAGTTTTAATCTTTGGCAGGTTGAAATCCAGTTTTTCCAACACCATTTATTAAAGAGGCTATCTTGCCTCCAGTGAGGATGGTTGGCTCCTTTGTCAAAGATGAGGTAGCTGAGTATGTCTGCAGTTGTTTCTGCATCTTCTAATCTATTCCACTGATTCTCAAATCTGTTTCTTTGCCTGTACCATGCTGTTCTTATCACAGTGTATTTGTAGTAGTTTCAAGCTGGGGATTGTGATACCCCTTACCATATCTTTGTTGTCTAGAATTGCTTTTGCTATTCTAGGTCTTTTCTGGTTCCAAATGAATTTTTGGATTGTTTTCTCTAGTTCTGTGAAATATACTGTTTTCAATCACGATTGCAGAATCTATATAGCAGTTTTTTGTTTCTTTGTTTGTTTGTTTTTTGGTTTGGGTTTTTTTTTTCATTGAGTTTATTGGTACATTTTAGGTATACAGTACAGTTACATTCATTATTGGGATCTTGGACCTTTACATGACAGGTCTTGGTTCTCATTTTTTCCCCTTGTCCCTGCCCTCCCTCACTCCCTCCTACCTTCCCCATTTGCAAATACTTTTTTCCTTTTTTTTTCATTTTGTCATATTTTTATCTTTTCCCTTATTACCTTTCCCCTACCCTTCACACTTTCCCCACACCTTTAGCTCTTTTCCCCTATTTCACATTGTCAATTATATCGTTAGGATCTTATGTACTATTACAGTTTTTCACACCAGAGAAACTATTCGGTATGTGCATAGCAGTTTTGGAAGTATGGCCATTTTCACTATATTGATTCTCCCTCCCCAGGAACAAGGGATGTCTTTCCATTTTCTTCTATCCTCTTTGATCTATTTTTTTCAGAGTGTTGCAGTTCTAAATGTAGAGGATTTTTTATTTCTTTGTTAGATTGATTACTAGATATTTCATTTTTTGGATATTATTGTGAAACGAATTGTTTCCCCAATTTCTCTCTCAATGAGACTGTTATTTGTGCACAAGAAGGCTATTGATTTTGGGGTGTTTACCTTGTATCCAGCTACTCTACTAAATCTGTCAATTAAGTCTTAAAGTCTTTTAGTGGAGTTTTTTGGATCTTCTATGTAGAGTATCATATCATCAGCAAATAAAGACAGTTTAACTTCTTCCTTTCTATCTTTATTGCTTTTATTTCTTTCTCTTGTCTAACTGCTGTGGCTAATGATTCCAAAACTATATTGAACAGGAGTGGTGACAATGGACATCCTTGTCTTGTTCATGATTTTATCATGAAGGTTTCCAGTTTTTGACCAGTTAGTATGATGTTGGCTGTTGGTTTTTCATAGATAGCCTTTGTCAAGTTAAGATAAAGACCATCTATTCCAATTTTCTGCAGGGCTTTTATCATGAATGGGTGTTGAATTTTGTCAGATGCTTTTTCTGCATCTATTGAGATGATCTTAGAGTTTTTGTCTTTGATTCTGTAAATATAGTGTATTACATTTATTGATTTACATATGTTGAAACATCCTTGCATCCCTGGGATAAATCTGACTTGGTCAGGGTGTATGATCTTCTTGATGACCTTCTGCATTCTGTTTGCCAATATTTTATTGAGGATTTTTGCATCTGTGCTTATTAGGGACATTGGCCTGTACTTCTCTCTTTTGGTTTGGTCTTTCTCTGATTTTGAAATCAAAGTAATACTTACTTCCAGGAATGAACTTGGAAGTACTGCTTCCCTTTCAATTTCATTGAAAAGTTTAAAGAGTAGTGGCAATAGTTCTTCTCTAAATGTTTGTAGAATTCATCAGTGAGGCCATCAAGACCTGGGCTTTTCTTTGTTGGTGAATTTTTAATTACATTTTTAATTTTACTGATTGTAATTGGGGTGTTCAGAATTTTTATATCTTCACTCAATTTTAGTAATTTATATGTATCTAGAAATCTGTCCATTTCTTCTGTTTTCCACTTTATAAGTGTACAGGTTTTCAAAGTAGGTATTGATGATCCTCTGGATTTCTGCTGAATCTGTTGTGACTTCACTTTTTTCATTCCTAATTCGATGGATTTGAGCCCTTTCTTTCCTTTTTTTTATAAGGTTGGGTGAAGGTTTATCTATTTTATTTATTCTTTCAAAAAACCAACTCTTCAAATCATTTATTTTTTTTGTATCATTCTCTTAGTTTCCATTGCATTAATTTCTGCTCTGATCTTCATATTTTCCTCACTTGTATGAGCTTTGAATTTCTCTTGCCCTCCTTTTTCTAGGAGCTTAAGATTCACCATTAGATTCTTTATTTCAACTTACTCTGTTTTCCTTGTGGACAATCACTGCTATGAATTTCCCACTTAGAACTGTTTCCATTGTATCACATAAATTCCTGTACATTGTATTGGCATTATCATTAAATTGTAAAAGCTGTCTAATTTCTTCTTTAATTTCTGTTGTGATCCATTGGTTGTTCAGGAGAGTGTTATTCAATTTCCATGTGTTTGTGAAGTTCTTGTGATTTCTTATGCTAAGATCTCCACTTTAATTGCACTATGATCTAATAATAAACACAGTATAACTTTAATTCCTTTGCATTTATTTAAACATGTTCTATTAACTAGTATATGGTCTATTTTGGAGAATGACCACTGTGCAGCTGAAAAGAATGTATATTCTGATTTTGTGGGATGGAACACTCTGTAGAAATCTATTAAATCCATTTGTTCACAACCTTGGATAATTTCTAGTATGTTATTGCTGATTTTTGTCTAGATGATCTGTCTATTTGTGACAGTGGGGTACTGAGGTCCCCCACTACAATTGTATTAGTTCTTATTTAGTTTTTCATGTCCCTTAATGTTTGTTTTGTATAGTTGGGGGCATTAGTAGCTGGTGCATATATACTTATGATTGTCACGCCTTCCTCTTGGATTAGTCCCTTTACAAGGATGTGGTGACCTTTTTTGTCTCTCTTAAGTAATTTTGGTTTGATATTTACCTTGTCTGCAAATAAGATAGCTACCCCTGCTTTTCTATGGGTTCTGTCATATATAGAACCATTTTTCATCTTTTTATTTTCAGATTATGAGTTTCTTTTTGAACTAGGTTCATTTCTTATAGACAGCATATTGTTGGATTTTGCTTCATTATCCATTCTGCTAGTCTGTTTCTTTTGATTGATGAACTGAGGTCATTAATGTTGATATGTATTGACATTATATATAATACATATAATATTGACATTAACTGATATATATTGACTTATTATTGTCATGTTATTTTCCTGTTGTTGGTTCTTTTTTATTTTTCCCCTTCTCCCTTTAATTTCTTGCCTTGCCTGATGAAATATTTTGGATTTGCTCTGTTGGGCCTTATGGAGTTATGACCTTCATTGTCTTTTTCTAGGATTTAAAAATAATTTTTTTGGAGTGCTGATTTGGTATTCATCAAGTTTCTTAGTGTTCTTTGTCCTGAGAGTATCTTCTTTCCCCACCAATTTTGAAAGATAATTTTGCAGGATGCATCAGTATAGGTTGGAGGTTGTTTTCTTTTAGGGCTTGAGATACATCACTCCAGGCTCTCCTTGACTTGAGAGTTTGTGTTGAAAAGTTTGCTGTGATGCTGGTGGGCTTTCCTTTGTGTGTGATTTGTTTCTTTTCCCTAACTACATTTAGAATTTTGTTCTTCTTTTGGGTTTCTGGGATCTTGATTATTATATGTCTAGGTGTAGATATTTTTTTAATCATGGTTAATTGGAGTCCTATATGCCTCAATTATCTGTATGTCAAATTCTTTTGCTCCATTTGTGAAGAGTTCTGTCATTAATTCTGTGAACAGTTTATTTATGTCATTTGCACTTTCTCCTGCTTTTTCATGGACTCCTATCAATCTTATGTTATTCTTCTTTGTGTTATCTAGGAGCTGTTGAATTGATTTCTCCTGGTCCCTTACTATTTTTCAGAGATCTCTGTTTTTATGGTCACTGAATGACATCCTGTCTTCTATGTCTGATATTCTGTCTTCAGATTGGCTCAGTCTGCTGTGGATACTTCAATTGAGTTTTTAATCTCCTGGATATCTGTTTGAATCTGTCTCATGTATT
Organism: Fukomys damarensis; assembly: GCF_012274545.1. NCBI lineage: Eukaryota > Metazoa > Chordata > Mammalia > Rodentia > Bathyergidae > Fukomys > Fukomys damarensis. Next base: position 40,549,176 of record NW_022900947.1, on the reverse strand, counting down.
CTATTTCTTTCCTATGTTGGCAATTCATGGTTTCCATTTCTTTCCTGTGCTGAGAATTCATGGATTCCAGCATGGTCATCTATTTTTTTATTTGTTTCTGTTCTAGAGTCTCTCTTGTTTTGCATTTTTATAGAGCCTCATTCATCTGTTTTGTTACTTCCTGTGCTATCAGTTCAAGTGTCCAGGGGGTTATCAGACTTTTCCATCTTGTTTCCCCTAGAATTTGCTTTTGGTAAGCTGGAAGACTGTGTTTGAGCCTTACTTAAATGGCTTCTCATTTCTATTTTTGTTGCTATTATGGTCCTTGGTTTAATTCCTTAGTTGAGACTTTGATGTTGTTTAAGTTTCTTTGTTGCTTATATTTAGAACTCTATGGAATGACTGCTTCTCAGAGATGTCTTTCAGATATAGCCGGTCTTTAGGCTTTGAGTCTCTAATGACTCTGGGGCAATCTCATTTTCATTATACCAGGAAGGATAACTGATTAGATCAATCACAACACTAGCCCAAATGATACAATCAGCAACAATAGAATCAAGCATAGCTTAGAAAATGACAATTTGTGGTAGTTATTAATCTATCACCTTTAACCACTGTGAATTAAAACAAAATCAAGGACTACCCCAAAATATGTTTATAGTGAACCCTTTGAGGGTAGGGATTTAGAAGGAGTAAGGCCCTCTTTCTCTGTTCACTTCTGCTCTATCTTCTGGATCTCAGGCAATGGCCTTAATGCTCCCCTGTGTTTCTACAGTGTGGATTCAGGTACAGGCTCAGCTAGGAGGCCAGAGGGGGCATGGGCACTGGGGTGGTCCTGAAGGTGTCTGCGTGGCTCCTATCTTCATTAGTCTGCACCTGGCTATTAGGCCTGGATGGGTTAGGGTTGTGCTAAAGGATTCAGGTGGCTCAGCTCTGTACCTGTCCTATTATGGCTGGAAGGCCCAGATGGGTATAGTAGAGATTCAGGTCTTTGTGCACAGAATGGATATTTGGGTGACTGAGCCTGTAGAATATAGTGTTCAACTGATATTGTTACCAGTTCCCGCATCCAGTAACACCAATTTTAGACAGGACCCTCAATTAGGATGAAAAATTAGAGACACTTCAAAAAGAAAAATTCATTTATTTTACACAAGAGCTGGCTGAGGGGTGACCCATGTGCTCCATTAAAATCAATGAAAAATAAATGACAAAACCTTTCAAGGCTTATTAGATACAGACACTCATGTTTTGGTAATCTCAGTCAGTCAGTGGCCACCCCAGCTTCTGTGCCATTGGTGGGGCTCAGGTCACCCCAACATGTCTTACAAAGCAAGTCTCCCTTAACATATAATGAGCCTGAGGGTCAGATTGGTTTGTGGAGGGAGGCACTTATGGAAGTCTTTCTGCCTCAGCCTTTTAAGTGCTGGGATTACAGGTGTGTGTCACCATGCTCAGCTGCACAGAGAGATTTTGTTTATTATTTGTGGTATTCTGTGTGGCATTGAACTCAGGGCTTTTGCACTGAGCTACAACTCCAGCCATTTTTTTATTGTGAAACAGTGTCTCACTAAGTTGCTAAATTACCCAGGCTGGGCTCGAATTTAAAATCTTTCTGCCCCAGCCTTCCAGAGTGCTGGGATTATAAGTATGCACTACCAAACCTGACTATAGAAAGTATTGTGTACATCAAATGTTTATTTAGATCTGTGCTATTGTCAAATGATATATCTAATATTTATCTAGTGCCTACTAAGTGTCAGGAGCTTAGCTAAGCAAGTGTGTTACACAAATTATGTTGTTTAAATCTACAAATTATTTTAAAACTTTTACAGGAAACCTACAAAATTGCCATATACCCATTTTCTTTCCTTTTTTACTTTTTATTTGTTTTTGAGACAGGATCTTGCAATGTAATTCAAGCTGGCCTTGAGCTCACTATGTAGCCTAGGCAGGCCTTAAATTTGCAGCAGCAATCCTCCTGCCTCAGCCTTCCAAGTACTGTCACCATATACTTATTTTTCTTGGTACTAAAAATAAGACATGCTCAATAAAATTAAATTTTACATCATCTAAATAGAACACATTTGAATTACATACTATTTCAAAGCCATCTCTTTCTGCAAACTTGCCATAATTACTGAGGTATTGTACTCCATTTTAGAACTCTAAAATTATCATGTGTGTGGAGGGCAGTTTCCTTTGTACCTTTACAAATGGAAATTTCTCCACTATGCTCAAGAGCATACATATACAAACACAGAGTCAGCTATGTTTTTAGAATATACTATAGTACTGGTCAAAACCATAATTAAAATAATTATTATTTATATAGCATCCTAGACATATCCACTACTTGAGTCATAATCATAGTAGTTAGACACAGAAACAGCAATTAAATAATCCAGCCTAGCCCAACAAACACACATTAGCCAAGATTCCAGAAGATCTGAAAATGAATTTCAAGCAAAAATATCTCTCAGATTCCCATTCTCTTCATTTTCATGCAGTTTTCATCTGAACATTGGCTCAAGCATTCATCCACTTATTATAGTTTCTATGTCATTTACCAGGTGCCTGCCCTTTGCAGGCGGGGAGACCTGAAAAGAAAAGCAGTCCCTACCTTCAAGGGGATCTCAGTTCTTAAAAGAGGAGCCAGGCATGGTGGCACATACCTGTTATCCCAACACTAGGAGGCCAAGGAAGGAGGATTACAAATTCAAGCTCTGTGTGGTTGGGCAATTTAGCAAGACCTGACTCAAAATACAGAACAAAAAAGTGGTGAGAATAGTTCAGTGCAAAGATCCTGGGTTCAATTCTCAGGTCTACAACAACAACAACAACAACCAAAAAAAAAAAAAAAAAGGGAGAGAAGGAGAAAGAAAGAAAAGAAAACACTCAGAGCCTCCCTACAAAGGTACTTAACAAATAGGAGTAACTTGCATGTATACAAATGACTCTACTGTCAATATCATATGGAACAATAATAATTAGCATTCACGGACCTCTTACTACATAGAAGACAGAAGGATAGGGGCAATATACATGTTTTGTTACTGTCATCATTGTTGTTGTTTGTCTTTTGGTTTTTGCTGTTTATTTGAGATAGGATCTTGCTATGTAGCCCAGGCTGGGCTTGGACTCTTGGCTACCCTCCTGCCTCATCCTCCTAAGTGATGAGATTACAGGTGTAGGCCACCATTCCAGTTTATACATGTTATTTGAAGGCCACCCTATCCTTCCCTCAGGCCAAGTGAAAATTATTATTGTTGCTTTCTACAGATGTTAAAATGACACAGCCTCCCCTACCTGAGCCCCCTGACCCTGCCCACCTGTCTCCTCAGCTGTCAACATCCAGGCTCTATCCATGCTGCCTGGAAGAAGATTAATGGGGCCCCAGAGGTTGCCTAGGTGGGAGCCCTGTTTAACCCCAGCCCAGGCTTTGCCCTCACTGTGGTGCTTTCTTTCACCCACATCCTCATGCAGAAGTGATACCAGGCTGGGGTCCATGTGGACTGAGTGTTCCTCCCTCTCTGCCTCCCATGGCTCACAAGCCCAGCAATCAGACAGTGACTACCCCCAACACAGCTCACATACACAGTGGGCTTTTCATGCCTTCCCCTGGGAGAGGATACCTGTCATCAAAGGGCAATCTGCTCCCCGCTCCAGGACTCCACAGTGGCTCTCTGGATCCTTTGTGCTGTGGTTTGAGTATGATTTTCCCAGTCAAAACTCAAGTTGAAATTTACTTTCCAGGGCAGTGGTACTGCAAAGTGGAAGCAGTTAAGAGGTTTTGGGCACATAGGATTCTCACCTTGTCACAGAATTAATGTAGCTCATGAAAGGATGGGTTGGTTTACTAGGGTGCATGTCCTAAAGCATCCACTCCCCATTCTCTCCTCCTCCCTTCCACACATGCCTGTTTGCTCTTCCTCCACAGGGTCTTGCTGTATAGTTCATACTGGCTTTGAGCTCATTATGCAGCCCAAACTGGGCTCAAACTTGTGGCAATTGTCATGCCTCAGCCTCCTGAGTGCAGGAATCACAGGAGAGCACCATCACAAGCAACCATTCTGCTTTCTTGTCAAAATTTAAAGCAGGACATAGCCCTCATCAGATACTGCTTTCCAGTTTTGGACTTTCCAGCCTCCAAGAGCCAAATTAAACCTCTTTTTCTTTTTCTTATAAATAACCCACAGTCAGGAATTCTGTTACAGCAACAGAAAAGGAGCTAAGGACCACCTTATGGTACACAGACCATGCACCAATGCATAGCTCACCAGTCTCAAGAGAGAATGGATAAACTATGAACTCCTTGAACAAATTACTTCGATGCTTAAACTTATCAGACAAAAAATTTTTTTGGACATTCACTATGTGACAGCTCTAGCTCCAGCAGCTATACTCACCTTAACCCAGCTCTTCTGAAGAGGCACCAAAGACAGACAGTGGCCAAGATCTTGCTGAGCCCCATATTTCTGGAAAGTCAGCTTGCTGGAGGATCTTGCCCATGGCATTGCTTCAGTCCTGCCAGTAGTATCCAGTGGTGCCATGTCATAGGAGGTAGAGGAGGAGGAGTCCACTACTTGGCAAGGGATTCTTCTAATACATCCTTGATTTGATCATCCTTGCATGCTGCCACTTATTCAGCTTGAGCTTTCAAAGTAGGCATTAGTTAGCTATCTTGACTTTGAGATAATACCCAGCACTTTATCATCCTTGCATGCTGCCACTTATTCAGCTTGAGCTTTCAAAGTAGGCATTAGTTAGCTATCTTGACTTTGAGATATAATACCCAGCACTTACAATCTAAAGAAAGAGAGGTTTAATCTGCTTATAGTTTCAGTCTATGATTGGCAGACACCAAGGCAGTGACATCATGGAGGAAAAATGTAGCATAGAAAATTTGCCAGAGTGGAATGGGCAAGGGACCATATATAGTACCCACAGTCCATGTCTCCTGTCCTGAAATTTCCCAGACACACCTGCAGAATGCTTTAATATTCTGCTAGGCATTCCTTAATGCAATGAAGTTGACATATCAGGATAACAACAACAATCCTCTTGTCAGCTTCACACCCAAGCACAGCTCCTTAAATTATAAGCTCCAAATAAAGACAATAACAAGTTTATAATTCCACCTAACATGATACACCTATCCCATACACAACCAGAAACATAGTAATTCTTTCCCAAAAGTCTCAACAGTTCCAGATTTTTCAAGTTTTTTCTAAGTTTTTTTTTCAGAAACTCAAGGCAAACTCTTAACTGTGGACTTCTGTAAAAGTAAAAAATAAATTTCTTAATCCCAAGGTACAATGGTAAACATTTCCATTTCAAAACGGAGGTATAGAAGGATAGAAAACAATCCAGCCAAAACCAGGCAGGGCAAATACTAAGTCCTGTAGCTCCGTGTATGGCTAGATCTACACCATAACAGCAGGTTAGGTAAAATTATTTCGTGTAATGGATGAGCAGCCTGAAGTTCAGAGAAATTAAGTGATCTGCCCAAATTCACATAACCAATGTCAGCAGCAGACTAAATGCAGATCTCCAATTCTCCAAAGATTAATCTTTAAATCAGGTCTGATGTTCTTGACCCTGGCACTCAAGGACCCAATGGTGACCATTTCACTAACTGTATTTTGTTTATTTTAGCACTACAGATTGACTCCAGTGCCTTGTTCATGCTAAACATTTGTTCTACCATCAAATTACATCCCCAGCCCTGCTATACTTTTAATAGTTTTTTTTCCTCTCATTGAGTTTATTGGTACATTTTAGGTATACAGTACAGTTACATTCATCATTGGGATCTTGTACCTTTACATGGCAGGTCTTGGTTCTCATTTTTTCCCCTTGTCCCTGCCCTCCCTTCACCCCCCTCTCCCCCTCCCCATTTACAAGCACTTTATTTCCATTTTTTCATTTTCTTGTATTTTTCTTTTCCCTTATTACCTTTCCCCTACCCTTCCCACTTTCCCTACACCTTTAGCCCTTTTCCTACTATTTCACATTGTGCTTTTAATAGTTTACTCAAGCACTTTGCAACCCATTGTGGAATCAAAAAAGATATGGCTATTGTCAAATTCCTGCAGTTAGTCAAATGTAGATAAAATGGAAATTTGCTGCCAAAATTGCTAAAAAACAAACACACACCCAATAACTTCTTAGGTCTTTCCCCTCAGTACTGGGAGTTGAACCTAGGGCTTTTGCTCTGAACTATATCATCAAACCTTTTCTTGTTTTGAGACAGGGTCTCACTAAGTCACTAAATTGCCCAAGCTGAGCTGGAATTTGTGGTCCTCCTGCCTTATCCTCGCAGAGTTCTGGGACTACAGATATGCACCACCATACCCAGCATTGAGCTCTGTTTTTATTGAAATGTGGACTTGAGTTTGTGCTTTCATGAAGCATTCTTCCATCAGAGAATCATTCCAAAAATATTTGTGAATTGTTGCTATGATCTCTACGTGCTCCCAAAATTCATGCATTGAAAATTAATCACCACTGTTATAGTAAGAAGTAGGGGCCTTGAAGAGATGATTAGGTCATGACGGTGAAGCCCAAATGAGTGGGATCAGTATATTCATTAAAAAGTGTCAGGGAAGAGCTGTAAAATGGCAGAGTTGTGAGCAATAACAACTCACTCTCATCCAGACACCAGAAAATAACAACTTGGGAAATGAAAAAAGAGAGAAGTAGACACCAGAAATGAGGGGAGATTTGTCAGAAAAATTAAAAGCTACAGGGAAAATGGAAAGACAGAATACAACATGGAGAAGGGAAGAGATGATCTGCAATTTCTCCCCAACTCCTGACTCCTGACTCACAAGAAAGAGTGACAGAACCTATAGAGACAAAATGAATGCTGAGGACTCCAGCAGTACTCAGGAAGAAATATAGCAGCAGCAGAACAGACTAGCTGTTACTGTGATCACTTAGGACAGTGTAGGATTCTGCTCTCACTGGAATCTTGCAACAGGCAGCAGCTGGTAAGTGACTTCAGTCCAAGTGCTCACCATGTCCCTGAAGAAAGCACTTAGTGAGATGCCATTCCAGGGAGGAATTGATTGTTTGAACCTAGGACTCAAGAGTAGCCACATGATTTCACTTCAGGGCTCCCAGTGTTATATTCCCACAGTGACTGGGTGAGAGACAGTCATGGGAGGCAGCCATGGTCAGAGACTGGGCTGCAAAGAGAGTATCTGAGGGGTATGAGCTATCAGACACAGACTCCACTACCACAGCCAGAGGCCAGGCCCAGCCTGAATTGCTTTGGATTTGAAAGTTGTGATATTGGCATCCTCACCTTACTCCTTGGGCCAGCTGGTGCCTGTATCCAACATGGATCTGGGATCTGACTGTGTACTTTATCTAATGGCATGAATGAGGATATGTTTTGACTTGGACACTATCCCAAAATTTGTAGATCCCGGAAGAAAACCACAAAATCAAAAAATCACAAAAAGAAATTATTTTCCTTTTGTTAAAAAATGTTAATGATCATATGTCTTTTTTTTTCTTCTCTTTCCTCTTCACTAGTTTACTGAGCCTTGAGGAATTCTGCTTTGTCTTTTTTCTATATTTTTTTCTTATTCCTTTTTCTTTATGTTTTATCTCATCTACCTTTTAATTCTCCTTTTCCTCTCTTATTTTTATTGCCCATATAATTTTTCTCCTAGAAAGGGGGATGTTGAGGGCTAAAGAAAAAAATATAATAGATACTTGAATAATTTCAAAGTCTATGGGGGAAGGTCACTGTAGGCAGAGACAAAGACACTCTGAGCATTCCACTATTTATTGAGGTTATAAGGAGTATCAGATGACTCAGGGGGCAGTGAGAATCCTAAATTGACAAGGATCTTGCAATCAGAGTAAGTATCAGATGACTTGAGGGTGGAAGTAATCCTATTATGATGAGGATCTTGTGCTGATGAGTATCTTCGGTTGATGAGGAGCTTAAATTAATTAAGATGGTGAGATGAGGAAAATGTTCTTCCAACAGTAAGTAGGAAGAGTTAACCTGATAAGGAATTTGCCCCTCTCCAGGTGAAACCTTTCTCTTTTTGTAGTACTGCTTGCTTGGTTCTTAAAGAACCAGGGTGTCTTCAGCTGTTGTAATCTTGCCCTTCAGCATCACAGCATCTGAGTGAGGCTTCACTCACTGAGGCTTCAGCTGTGGCCAGAGGTAAAACAGAGTTATGGTTCTGCAGGCCATCGCTGGCCCATAGGCAAGAAGACTAGGCCTTAGACCATCCTAATCATAATTTAATTGTGAAATGCTTTTCCCCAAAAATTATGTAGAATGACTCCAAATAATCTTCTATTTCTTGTCAGTTTTTATTCTATAAACAGCCTTCTACTTCCTATTAGGATCCTTGGTCCTACTTCTCTTTCCTCCTTCACATATCAAGTTTAGGGTTTCAAAGTTTTCTTCTTGCATTCCCACTTTCCCAAGCCCCTATGTCTTTAATAATATAATCATAAAGTTTTATTGGTTTTTAGAAGGTTGAGTCTATAAAATTACACTTTAATTCTTTTCTACCACTAGCAAAGATATAGCTGTCACTTTTAGAATATATTACCCATGGGTAAATACCTGGGTTGTCTTGATGTTTACACTATAATTGTAGCTTTCTTCTCTAGGATTAACAGTGTTATATAATTGGTCCTTATGGTATGTCAATATCCAATTTGTCCTGGATAATACTACTGTAGCTGATTTGCTTGATAGTACCAGGGTCACATAATTGTTGCTATTAATGAGTTTTCTCTATTAGCCAACACCTAGATTACCTCTGTGACATTACCAGCACTAGGGTACATTCCTGGAGCACTCAGTGTTGGGCCAAGTACACAGTATCTTCCCCTCCTAAATTAACCAAGGTGGTCAGATCTTGGAGCAGAGGAATAGGATGATAGTCAGTCATACCCAAAATACATCACTGAAGAACAGCTAAAGAGATCTCTATATTAGCAACAAAGTCTTTATGCTATAAGTCTCCACAAACCTCAGCATGAAACAAAGCAAACAAACAAACAAACTAGAAACATATGACAGAGAAACAAAATTTCCCCCTGAAACTCAACTCTTCTTAAGTCACTCATCAAGGGAGAGAACAGCATGAGTCACACATCCAAATTACTTGAAAGAATAACAGAGGAGGTTAGAAAACATGCCTGAGATACTGAGTGGGATCAAAGAAGATAAAACTAAACAGATAATGGGGGCAATAACCAAAATGAGCCAGGAGCCTTTAGAAGACAATAATAGAAGGCTAGCTGATATAAATAAAAAGTCAGCTGACACTGATAAAAAGCCAAATGATACGGAACATGAATGACCAGTTCAGCAAAGAATTAGAGTACATGAAAAGGTTTCAAATAGAAATCTAGAAGTTTAAAAATTGTATTAAAAGTACAGACAGAAGCAACTAATGTGAGGACAGAATATAAAAATTAGAAGATAATTTGCCTTCAAAGACTATTCAAAAACACCTTAAAAGCAAGAAGAGAACATGAAAAAAAGACCCAACAGCAGAGAGTTGATGCAAAGAAGACTAATCTAAGAGTGATTGGAGCAAGGGAAAAAATCAGAAGATAGCACAAATGTCATTTAAAAAAATCTGTTCACAAAATAATGGCAGAAAATGTCCCAAATATAAGGAAAGAAATAAATGTACACAGAAGTGAGGCATACAGAACCCCAAATAGCTACGAACAAAAGAGAAACTATCCACTCCAAATTATATTCAAAATACCAGAAGTCCATCACAGGGACAAAACTTAAAAGCTGTTAGAGAAAAGCAACAAATCACCTATATAAAGGTAAACCCATTCGAATTATAGCAGACTTCTCAACACAAACCTTAAATACCAGGAGGGCTTGGAGTGAAGTATTACAAGCTCTAAAAAAATTGATAATTTTGAACCCTTACTAATATGTTCTGCAAAATTTTTCTTCAAAATTGAGGGAGAAATAAGGTATTTTCATGACAAAGAGCACCTCAAAAAATTCATGACCACCAAAGCAACATTACAAAAAATAAGCGAGGATATCCTAGGAGACAACAAAGCCAACAATGCCAATAAATAAAAAACAATTAATATACCTGTCAGGATGAGCAGTGAGGCAAAAGGAAAAAAAATGAGGAAGTCAGTAATAAGAAAATAATGCAATGACAGACATGATATCTTTCAGTGATAACTCTTAATGTGAATAGTGTCAAAACAATTTCCCAGTCAAAAGACATAGGTTGGCAGAATGGATCAAGAAACAAAACCAAATGATATTCAGTATAAAAAAATTTTTTTAATTTTAAAAATTCACAGATTAAAAGTCAAAGGATGGAAAACAATATTCCATGCAACCGGAACCCAGGAAAATACGAGTAGCTTTCTAATTTCAAACAAAGTGAATTTCAAGCCAGAACTCATCAGAAGAAACAAAAAAGGTTACTACATATTGGTTATGGGAACAACTCAACAGGAAGAAATAATAATTACAAACATATATTCACCAAATCCTGGTGTCCCCAACTTCACAAAACCAACACTATTAGACATGAAAAATCAGACAAACACCAATAAAATTGCAAAGGAGGACCTCAATACACCAGTGTATTGACCAACTAGACCAACTAGACCAAAAAAAAAAAAATCAGCAAAGAAATATCAGAGTTTACTCAGACCTTTGAACAAATGGACTGAATAGGTACTACAGAATATTTTACCCAACAACCACAGAACACACTTTCTTCTCAGCAGTGTATGGGACTTTCTCCAAAACAGATCATATACTAGTGCTTAAAGCATGCTTAAGTAAATGCAAGAGTATCAGAATTATCCTGTGCATATTAGCAGATCATAGTGCAATGAAACTAGAAATCAGTGGAAAAAGAATCCACAGAAACCATACAAGCACATGGAAAGTAAACAGTACCTTCTTGAATAATCAATGGGTCGCAGAAGAAATTAGACAGTTCATACAATCAAATGATAATGCCATCGCAACATACTAGAGCCTATGGGACACAACAAAAGCAGCCCTAAGAGAGACATTTATAGCTGTGAATTCCCACATCAGAAAAACAGAGGCAGCCCAAATAACCTAATCATGCACTTCAAGGTCCTAGAAAAACAGTAACAATCCAAATCTAAAGTTTGCATGAGGAAAGATGGTGAGAGCAGAAATTATGAAATTCAGACTTAAAGATAAAAATAAAAAGAGCCAATGAATTGAAGAGCTGGTACTTTGAAAGAACATACAAAACAGACAATCCCTTAGCAAAAATAAGTGAAGAAAAACTCAAATTCATTTTAAATTTAAAATTTAAAAATTTTAAAAAGCAAAATCACAAAAGATTCTGCTGAAACCCAGATCACTGTTAGAAACCTATGAGCTACCAAAACTAAGCCAAGAAGATATAAAACTCCTGAGTATATGGTGTTGTGGGATACACTTGTAAAGGCAGGAATTTTGGGAGGCTGAGACAGGAGGATCAACACAAGTTGAAGGCCAGCCTGGACTAGGTAGTGAGACCTTGTCTCAAAAAAAAAAAAAAAAAAAAGGGCCAAGGGTTTGGTTCAGTGGTTCTGCTGCCTGCCTTGCAAACACAAGGGCACAAGTTCCATCCCTGGTACAAACAACAACAACAACAAACAACAACAACAACAAAAACAATAGAAATATATAAAAAATAAAACTCTAATACTCTAAAATCAGTCAATGAAATTGAAGAATTTTTTAAAAACCTACCAATTAAGAAAATCTCAGGTCACAACTGATTCACTGCCGAATTCTATAAGAACTTTAAAGAAATCTAATGCCAATACTTTTTAAACTCTTTCATGAAATCAAAAGAAAAGAGTACTCTGAAAGTCATTCTTGGAAGCAAGCATTACCCTGACTCCAAAACCAGAAAAAGACCCAAATTAAAAAGAGAACTATAGGCCAATATCTTTAATGAACATGGACACAAAAATCCTCAATAGGGTACTGGCAAATTGAATGCAAAATCATCAAAAAGATATACAACATAACCAAGTAGTCTTCATTCCAGGGATGCAGGGATGGTTTGACATACACAAATCAACAAACATAGTACACCACATAAACAAAAGCAAAGGAAAAAAATCATATAACAATCTCAATAGACACAGAAAAATTCTTGACAAGCTCCAATACCCATTCTTGATAAAAACCCTGAAGAAAATAGCAATAGAAGGTCTTTATCTCAATGTAATAAAAACCATCAAATTCAAAGATTAATAAAGGTTTTTAGTAAACTATAATAGTACATGAGATCCTAATGATATAATTGACAATGTGAAATAGGAAGAAAAAGGCTAAAGGTGTGGGGAAAGTGGGAAGGGTAGGGACAAGGTAATAAGGGAAAAGAAAAAAATATAAGAAAATGAAAAAATAGAAATAAAGTGTTTGTAAATGGGGAGGAGAGAAGCAGGTGAAGGGAGAGCAGGGGCAAGAGGAAAAAAATGAGAACCAAGACCTGTCATGTAAAGGTACAGGATCCCAATGATGAATGTAACTGTACTGTATACCTAAAATATACCAATAAACTCAATGAGAGAAAAAAAAGGTTTTTAGTTATACTATTAAATACAGAAGGTTGAAAATGAGGAAATGCAAGAAGAAAAAATTGAAATCTTAAACTATGTGATATGAGGAGAAAAAAGTAGGACAAAAGATCCTATTGCGGAGTAGAAGACTGTTTATAGAATTAGATAATAGTAAGAGGGAAAAAAAGCCAATGAGAAATACAAGATGAGAGAAAAATGGAGAAAAAGAAATAATGTGGATAAAAATAAAAGAGAAAAAAGAAAGGAGAAGAATAAAAAGTAAGAAAAGAAAGACTATAAAGAAAGAAAAAAGAAGAAAAAGATATAGGGGGAAAAGGAAAAGAACAAAGGTAAATTTGCTAAAACCCAATAAACTGATGAAGAAGAAAGAGAAAAAGAAAGAAGAAAAAGAAAAACACACAATAAAAATAAAGAAAAAAGGAAAAGAAATTTCTCTGCGATTTTTAATGTGTGGTTTTCTTTCAGATCTGCAATTTTCAGTCAGTGTTCAAGTCAAGACATGTCCTTGCTCAGGCTAGTAAATAGAGAAGGCAGGTTGACCCGAGATCCATGCTGGGAGCAGGGGCCAGCAGCCAATAAAATTAGGGTAAGGGCTCCAGTGCTAGGACTTTGAAATCTAGAGCAACTCAGGCTGGGCCTGACTTCTCTGTCCAAAGGGTTGGGACCTGTGTCCTTTAGCTCAGACTCCTCTGGGGGTCTCTTTCCAGCCTGCATCCTAACCAAAGCTGTTTCCTGTGACTGTCTCACCCAGTCACTGTGGGAGAGTAACAATGTGAACCCTGGAGTGATGCCATCCTGTGGTTGCTCTGAGTCTTAGGTTCAATCAACCCTTTCCTAGAGTGGCATCCAATCAAGCACTCTCTCTGAGATATGATGGGGGCTTGGAGTGGAGTCACTCAACCACCAGCTATTGCCTCCTGAAGAACTCCTCTGGTATCAGAATTCCATGCTGCTCCAGCAGATGACAGCAACTGCCTGTGTGCTCTGCTGCCACATTTTTTTCCTAAGGTCCTCTAAATCCCCTAGTATTTCCTGGTCTCTGTAGGTTCAGTCTCCCTTTCCCACAAGCTGGTAGCCAGGAACCAGAGGAAATACAGGCTTTCTCTTTCCTTCTTCACATTGTGTTCTGTCTCCTTAGTTTCTCTGTAGTTTATAATTTTCCTGCCAGATCCCTCCTGGTTTCTGGGATCTACTTCTCTCTTCTTGTCTTGCCATTGTTATTATTTTCCAGTTTCTGGATTCTGAATCTCAAAGAGACTGATTTATTGTCACTCACCAGTCTTCCATTTTCTCTTTCCCTGCATCTTCAGTCTTTTGCCCACTTTTTTTTTTTTTTTTTTTTTTTTTT
>NW_022900947.1:40526362-40535231 GCF_012274545.1 Fukomys damarensis | reverse complement strand
TGCTTAAACACTGTTTTTTTTTCCTCATTAAGTTTATTGGTACATTTTAGGTATACAGTACAGTTACATTCATTATTGGGATCTTGTACCTTTACATAACAGGTCTTGGTTTTTGCCCCACTTTTTTAAATGGAGTTTTGGGGTTTTTTTTAATTGTTAAGTTTTCAGAGTTCTTTGTATATTTTGAATACAAAGTGTTTTTGAAATAAATGTTTTACAAAGCATTATTGCCTCAGTTTATGCCAGTCATCCCAGCATTTAAGAAGGTGAGGGAGAAGGATTACAAGATGAAGACTAGCTTGGGCCACTTAGTGACACCCTATCTCCAAAAGCAAGCCAGGCATGATGGGACATTCCTGTGATCCTAGAATTTGGGAACGTGAGTGAGGATGACTTGTCAGTTCAAGGCCAACCTAGACTACATAATAAAACTCCCTCTCAAAAAATAGATGGTAGACAGACAGACGGAATTACTCTTGTCTTTTTATTCTCTTAAGAGTCACCGTGTTAACATTGCATCACTGTGGCAAAGCATGATCAACTTAAAATGAGAAAAGGTTTATTTTGTCTCAGTCCATGAGTTTCAGGGTTTCAGTCCATGGTTGCCGGGTCCCATTGCTTGTGGCAAGGCAAAACATCATTGTAGGAGCACGTAACAGAGGAAGCTGCTTACCTAACGGTGACTGGAATGACTAGAAAGAAAGGAGGCAGTTGAGGTCCCAGCATCCTTTTGAGCCTCCTTCTGGTGACCTTCCTGCCTCTGGCCTCACCTCATAAAGGGTCCACCACTTCCTAGGAGAGGCATAGGGTGGCAATCAAGCTCTTAACACTACTCACCTGAATCCCAGCAGTTGGATTCTTTTGGATGCTGGCTAACATTAGGTGTGGTGGTGTACATCTGTACTCCCAATGCTCAGAAAGTGAGGCAAGAGAATCTTGGCCAGGGTAAATAGGGAGTTCAGGATCAGCCTTGACTACATAGTAAAACACTGCCTCAAAAATAAATAAATAAATATAAATAAATAAATGTAACATTGCTTGACTCCATGGGATTGGGATTGCATTCTGTTTTAACCTCATTTATTTATTTATTTATTCGTCTATTTAGTTTTTCTGAGACAGGGTCTCACAATGTAGTTCAGGTTTTGAACTTACCACGTAGCCCAGGTTGTTCTTGAACTCATGGAGATCCTCCTACCTCAGGCTCCTGAGTGCTGGGATTGTAGGTATGTGCCACTTCATCCAGTTTATGCCATAATTTTAGTAGTACTAGCTTCTTTCACAAAACAAGTATAGAAGAGGAGAAAACAGAGAAAAAATATCCTGAGGACATCAGAAGAGTATAAAAGTGCCCATTTATGGGTGTTCTTAGCTGTGTTGAAAACATGATAGAAGGATCTCAACAAAAACTAGGGTAAACATTAGAGTAAATAATATGAGATAATGCATATGTTAATTAGCCTGACTTAATCATGCTAACATATTTGTTTTTTGAGGCAGGGTCTCACTCTGTAATTCAGGCTGGCCTTGAACTCACTATGTATCCCAGGCTGGCCTTGAACACATGGCAATCCTCCTGCCTCAGCCTTCTGAGTGTTGAGAGCACAGGCACATGCCACCATGTCTAGCTAACCATTTCAAAAATTTTTTAACCATTGTAATTTTTTGAATATTATGTTGTACATCATAAAATATGAACAATTTTTGTCAATTAAAATGAGAGAGGGAGCTAGGCATGGTGATCCATGCCTGTGACCACAGCACTTAGGAGGCTAAGGCATGAAGATCGCTGCATGATGGAAGCCAGCCTGGGCTATATGGTGAGCTGAAGGCCAGCCTGCACTACATAGAACCCTGTCTCAAAAAACTAAATTAAAGCTAAAAATAATTAGAATTAGAATGAGGTTTCATTAGGAAAATCCCACCCTAAATACATTTTTGGAAATAAGTCTAGACTTTTTTTCCTCTCTGCTTTTAAATCCATTGTTTCTTTGCTTAAGAATAGCTCACGTACTTAACAAGATCCCTTGGTAGCCAGGCTGCAAATGAGTATCACATTATGGGAGGTTGTTATAAATCTTATTTCTTGGCCACACTAACATACACCCAGGCTTGGAACCCCTCGCCTAATCCCTAAGGAACTTTACAGTGCTGGTCGGTCACTCCACCAATGACATCACCATTCCTCACTCAGAGCCACTCTGCCCTGATGGCAGCAAGGACTTGGGACAACTAGCTGAAAGCTTTCCAGGAACATTTGAAACACTCTCTTTGCACTTGTGACAAGTGACATGGGTTTTCTTAACAAGCGCATGAGGCCAGAATCCCTGTTCATAGCACTGGAAGGAAAATAGTCCTGAGCCAGCTGCACTGCCTGGGAGGGGGCGGAGAAAAGCTGGCAGAGTGTGCAGAGGAGCTTGGGAACACCCTGTACTGAGACACTCCCCATACCCCCACCCCGTGAGTGGGGTTCAGGCCTTGTCCTGCTCTCTAGAGAACTCTTGGGGCCACCTGTCAAGGTGACTTGTCAGTCATGGCTTCAACACCATTAAGGGTGAAGGCGAATGCAATCTAAAGCCTTCTCCTGGGGGAAATAGGAAGAATAATATTTTCTACATGACTGCACCGTATCCATTAAAATCAAAAAGTAAAAATAAAATTTGTGAATACTATGGAAAATTCCAAGTTAATATTACTTCTTTAAAAAAACTAGTAAATATTTTGCTGGGAAATTTACAGCAAAAGAAATGGTTTTCCAGCTGGCCTGGTGGTACAACCTATAACCTCAGCACTCAGGAGGATGGAATCAGAAGGATCTCAAGTTCCAGCCAGCCTGGCAATTTAGCAACTTAGCAAGACCCCATGTTTTAACAAAGGGAGAGGGAGGCCAACGATGTAGCTCACTGTAAAGGCCCTGGCTTCAATCCCCAATACAGAGAAAAAGGAGGAAGGGAGGGAGAGAGGAGCCTTCCAGGTGGAGAGGGCATTAAACTGACAAGTTGCCTGTGAATCAGAATGGCTGTAGAAACACACATTTTTGAGATAAAGGAAAGAGCAGCCCCTGCTCTGTGTGCTGAGGCCCCTTCTCCCCCTCATAATCCCCCACGACAAGGAGAAAAGCTCAGTAGGAACCCTCCTGATCCCTATGGACATAATAGGGGGAAAACTGTAATACCCTTGTTTGTTTGTTTGTCTTGTTTTTTCCCATTTTGCTTTTCACCTTGTGGTCAACACATCTGTTCCTTATCTCTCCTTGTTCACAGTTTTTGTGTACAGGGGCCCAGAAGAACAGAGACTGCAGTCTCCACACATAACAGAAGACAACCCTTGCTGGGTAGTCTCTGTGCCTGTGAAATGCAGAGCCAAAATATGTGGAGCCAAAGGTCTGGTGCTCAGAGGGGCTACTGCTGCTCATCCAAGTGACTTGGGCTCCAGAGCTGGAAACAGACCTGGGAAAGACACAGCCCTGACTGGGGGCCATGCAGGAGCACAGCAGAGTGCAAAGGCAGTGTTATCAACAGAACCTTTCCCAAGTGCCTGCCACTTCCCTCTTGGCCTGCAACTTCCTGTTTTGTAAGGGGCTCTGTCTGCCTGGGATTCTGACCTTTTTGTTCCCCTGGTCTGCGCGCTCCTACCCTCCTTTCATGTTTACAATCCTGGCAGTCAAGTTCAGAGCAGCCTGCCATGGACCCGAACGCCATTATTTTGGCATGACATTTTGGCAGTCGACTGGATGTCTGAAGAAAGTAATCTGGAGGTAATACTCAGGTACCCACAAATTCAAGAGTACAGGCAGGACTTCTCAATATAAAAGTGGAGTTGTTGGGCTTTTGTTTATTTATTTATTTTTAGAGGTACTAGGGATTGAATCCAACTCCTAGCTAGGCAAATACATTTCCAGCCCTTTTATGTTTTTAAGACAAGTTCTCACTGGGCCAGGGATTTAGCTTAGTGATGTCATGCCTGCCTCACAAGCACAAGATCCCAAATTTGAACTCCAGTACCAAAAAAAAAAAAGACAAGATCTTTCTAAATTACCCAGACTAGTCTTGAACTTTTGATCCTCCTGTCATAGACTTCTGAGTAGGTGGGATTACGAGTGAGCATCATTGTGATATATAAAATACTCCAGGCCAGGCTTGAACTCTGTAGCCCAGGCTGGCTTTGAACTCACCATCCTCCCACCTCAACCTCATGAATGCTAGAATTATAGGTATATGCCACTAGCCTCAGCTAAATTTATTTACTTATTTATTTAATGTTTGGTGGTCCTGGGGATTGAACCCAAGGCCTTGATACTAAACTGTATCATCAGCACTTTTAATTTCAAAACAGGGTTGAGCTAAGTTGCACAGGTCAGATAATCCTCCTGTGTTAGCCTTCCAGAGTGCTGGGACTATGAGCAGGCACCACATGCCCAGCTAAATGTAATATTTAGTTGTCATAAACCAAGCATGAAAAGTCTGGACTGTGGTGCTCCTCAAACCATGAGTCATGAACAGCTGCTGTTATTATTGGCCAGTAATGAGATGAGTGCAGACATGGAGAGAATGCAAACAGACACCATCACAGCAATTTCACCCATTTGGTGGAACCATTACCAAGAGGTGGGGATAAGTACCTGACTGCTTCTCAGTCTAAGGCCAATAGGAGGTTGATCAAGTGTCATTGTGTACAGGCAGGAGAAGAATGAGATCCACATGTTTCCATAGAGCCTCACTCCAGCCAGCACAGGTGCCTTAACATGGAGGAGAGGGGATGGCAAGAGGATGGAGACCAGAGAAAAGTAAACAGCACAGGACCTGACACATAATAGGTACTTAGTAACTGTCCTACTTATTACTTCCTGAGTCTTTGCTAAAGCTTTATTTGGTGTTTAGAAAAATGATCCCCTACTTGGAGAGTCTGTCTAGTTCATCTTCCCCAGGACAGATCCCTGGGTTCTTCCTGTCAGATGGTACCTGCCTTTCACAATAGCCTAGCCTACCTGGGACAAGGGCAGACCTTATTCGTAGCAGTAGAATCTCAATTACTTGAAATCACATATCGGGAAATCACATTGATATTACTGGCCAGTGTCCAGACATGTGAAGAGTCCTCTTATTTCCTGGAAGAAAGGAAGGTTTTATTGGTGACTAAAACTCTATCTTTGGAAGGAAAAATATTTCCTCTGACAAATTAGAAAAGATTAAATATGGTATCAAATTAAATTCTCATTATTGCAGAATTAGAAATTGGTATTATTATTATTTCCATACCTTACCATGATAGAAACATTCCAATTCATAATCTTATGACTGATCATACACTATTGTGGATAAATCTACCACCTTTTAAGTCAGAAAGCCTGGCTTGTAATCCTACATCTCCCTAGCTTTGTGATAGTGGGCAAGATACCTCACCTCTCTGATCCTAAATTACCTCCATTGTATAATGGCAGTAGAGAATAACAGTTACTCTGACATGGCACGTTGAGAGGATAAAAGAAAACAGAATGTGCAGGGTACTTAACATATTCCTATGAGCAGTATTAATTGTTATCAAGAACACAAAATATCTGAATTATGGCCTTAAATGCCAATATGTGTCAATTTTCCAAAACCTAATCCTCTGTATTTAACACTATTATCCTTTTATGGTTTAGATCTGGAATTTCCCTCAAAAGTCTCAGGTGTTCAGAGGTGGGGCTTTTGGAATGCGGCGCTGAATGGGGGTCAATGTTCATCAGCGGATTCAGGGCTGGGGCCTGGCTGGCATTGGTTCCTGGGTGCCTGACTTGAGAAGGTGTATTCTTGTCCCTGCCTCCTCCCTTCCCTCTGTCTCTTTCTGCTTCCTAAATGGCATGGATTGGGAAGTTTTTCTTCACCCAGGTGCTTTCACAGTGCTATGGACTGAATCCCCCTGTACTGTGAGCCAAATTAAACTTTTCCTTTAAGTTTCAGGTTGAGGTTATTTCACCCCAGTGATGGGAAGATGATCAAGATATATTCAAATTCTGACCCGGGGAATAATTGTTTACAGAGTGTCTTAGTTACTGTTCTCATTGCTAAGATGAAATACCCAAAACCCAAAGTTAAAGGAGGAAAGGTTTATTTGGCTTACAGTACATAAGTATGGCTTTCAGTCCATAGCAGGGTGGCATATGGCAGAGGGCCATCACAGAGGAGAAACAGTTCATTGTAGGCAGTAGACAGTAAAAGCAAGCCAAGAGACAGGACAAGACTCTTTCGAACCTTACATTGTATCCAGGGTACTGGGATTAGGGTGTGCCAAATCAATCAGTGGACTGATTTAGTAATCACTCAACCTTAACCCTAGAACCTTTAATCCTAGCATTGCCCCATGAGTCAATCACACACTCTAGATCCAGCCACCCCTGAAAAATCCCCAACTATGACTGCACAAGCCTTTATGGGGACATCTAGACATCAGGTATAACATTCTGCCCCTGGTCCCCCCAAAGACTCATGCCATCTCTTTATGCAAAATGAGTTTAGTCAATTTCCAAGAGTGGCCTAAATCCTAACAGTTTTAGCACTGTTGAAAAGTCCAAGTTCAAAGTCTCCTCTGAAATTTAAGGCAAAGTCTTAGCTGTGACCCTCTATAGGAGGGTGATCAATCCTCCAGCATGCCCAGAAAGAGGGACTGAGGATCAGGTTAATGTCTGGCTGAGTCAGGAGCACCGCACACATCTCTCATGAGGAAACTCCAAGGCCTAGTAGGGCTGGAATAATCCATCCCCTCAGGTGTGTAGAGATCTAACCTTAGACAGATAAACTGTTCCTCTCAAAAACCTTTAAAGTCCTTATTTCATTCACCTCAGCCCCTAAAGAATACAATCCAAAAACTAACATGTGGCCAATAATGATGTGCCAAATATCCCGACTCCACCCTAGCTCCATCCCCGCCTTACCATACATAAGCTTGTACATTTCCTGAATAAAGCTGAAGTGTTCCAGAAACCTCCCCGGAGTCTGTGTGGTGATTCTATGCATTGCCCTCCCAGGCCAGGCCCCTTAACCTTGTTCCAGGAGTGGGCTCAGGAAGAAAACAAGGGATAGTGAGGGCTAAAGAAAGAAAGACAATAGAGACATGACTAATTTCATAATACATGGGTGTTGGGAGGTCAGTGCCTCAGAGTGGGAAAAGACAAAGGCACTCTGAGACAGCCATTATTTATTGGGTGCACACTGTTTATTGGGAGTATCAGGTGACTCCAAGGGTAGGATGGTAATCTTATGTTGAGGATCCCAGGTCGATGAGAATCTTAGATTGATGAGGATGGTGAGAGGAGCAAAGGATTCTTCAAGATATCAATGTAATAAGGAATCTGTCCTACCTCAGGTGAGAACTTTCTCTTTTTTAATTACTACTCAGTTCTCAACCAAGATGTCTTCAGCTGATGTAAGTCTTGCCAGTGAGTGTCACAGTATCACAGGAGCATTGAGGCCTCAACTTGTGGCCAGAGACAAAATGGAGTTATGTTATCATGTACCATAGCTGGCTTGTAGGTAAGAAGAGTAGGCCTTAGACAGTCCTAATGATAATGTAATTATGAAATGATTTTCAAAAAAAATCATATAGAATAGCTCTTGACAACCCTTTGTATAAATTAAAAGAAAGTTAAACACTTCCAACATTCAATGGCAGAAGATAGAAATTTCCATTCCAAAAGGTACAAAGAGGGGAATAGAAAGGAATGAGGACAAGGCAAGTCCTACACTCCAATAGGGCATACACTAAGTCCCATACTTCATTTCCAGCATCCCCAGCAATCTGTGGCAAACTGTGAACTCCAAAGGGTTTGGGTATTAGCTCCACCCTCTGGCACTTCTGGTGGTTGTACTTCCCATGGCTTCTCCCTTGGGCCAGCTCTGCTCCCTCTTTTCAGTTTTCCTCAAACAATCCACATTCCTGGCTTCTCCAACCTTCTGGGGTCTCTGCTGAACCTTCAGCTTCACAGTCATAGCTTCACACACTGCCCTCTCAGGGGAGCCCTGCATGACCTCCCAGGCTTCTTCTAAAATCTGACCCTACACTCTTGCCTTCTTCCTACACCTAAGATCAGCAATGTATGGATGATGCCATGGTCTAATGCCAGCTAAAGCAGTAACAAGACTTCCTTCTCTCTTGGCTGTTGGGGTTGAATACCTAAGAACCAAGTCACAGGAACAATGCCCCTAGGCCACCAACTTTCTGGAACATGCTGCCCTGGGGCTCTCTTCTTAAAGCAAGGCTTTCACTTTTGCAATTTTGAGGCCACAAAGGGTAGAGCCCTTATGGTTCTTAGGATATCCTCAGGGCATCTTTTCCATTGTCCTGTTCCTTCTCAATAATCAAGATCTCCTCTGTTCTATCTTCACAGTCTACAGCTTTACTGGTGCTTCCTTTCTAGTCAAACTCAAAACATTTTAAATCATTCTGCTGGGCTCTCTGTTCTTGATTCTTAACATAGATCTGGCTAGAAAGCCTCTGAGAGTAGCCATGCTAACAGCTCAACATTAGACTGTCTTGAAATTTCTTCTGTAAAATGAGTTCATCACTATTAATCTCAGTCTCAGGCAAAGCCTCTGGATATAACAAAAATGCAAACAAATTTTCTGCCAAGCTATAACATACATTGTCTAGAGTCCAACAGCCAATGCAGTTCTTTCCAGAAGAAACCTCCTGAGCCTGGTCTTTACCTGGACCATTTCTACCAGCATTCTGGTCTTCTGAGCTCTGACTGAACTTCCCATTAAACACAGTTTAAGGTGTTTCAGCTCTAATTTTCTAGCTGGCATCTCTGAAACTTTTCAAACTCTTCCCACAAGCCAGTCCCAAAGGCTCCTCAACTACATGGTCAGGTATAGTTAGAGCAGCAATTATT
>NW_022900947.1:40507817-40526342 GCF_012274545.1 Fukomys damarensis | reverse complement strand
TTTTTTTTTTTTTTTTTTTTTTTTTTTTTTTTTTTTTTGGTACCGGGGATCGAACTCAGGTCCTTGCACTTGTGAGGCAGGCCCACCGAACTGCTGAGCTAAATCCCCGACCCTCTGGTACCAAATTCGTAGTTACTTTTCTCATTGCTGAGACCAAATACTCAACACCCAAACTTAAAGGGAGAAAGATTTATTTAGCTCACAGTTTATAGATGTTTCATTCCATAGTTGGCTGGCTCCAAGGCAGGGTGGCATGGCAGACAGACATTGCGGAGGAGAAATCGTTTATGGCAGACAGAAGGTAGCAAATGCAAGCAAGCAAGCTTAACAACTTTTTTCTACCTCTTTTATATTTTATCTAGGCTACTGGGATTGGGGTGGTGCCAAACCCATCAGTGGACTGATTTAGTACTCAACCCTTCTTATTCCTAGCATTGCACCATGAATAAATCACACACTCTAGATCCAGCCACCTCTGAAAAAGCCCCACCTATGACTACATGAGCCATAACTAAGTGAATGAGAAAAATATCAATTTGAGTTCTAGCCCATCCCAATTTCTCTATCAGCACAGTTTATTGTTTGTTTGTTTGTTTGTTTTTCACAGTCTCACTATGTAGTGTAGGCTGGCCTTGAACTCACTATGTAGCCCAGCCTAGCCTCAAACTTGAGAAGATTATCCTGAGTGCTGGGATTACAGATATGTGCCACAATATCCAGCTAGTACAGTTTAAAACTGTTCTTTTTTAGACAATGTTCTTTGACTAAAAAGAGTTAATAAAGATTTCCAAGAATCTTCATTTACTACCTGAGTAAAGCTTAGGTGCTAGAAGGTTCTGACTTACTTACCAGATACAAAGAATGAACTAACAATCAGCCCACTTTTTCTTTTGATAAATGGCATAAATTTTATTTTTAAGTGCATTAAACTAAAATTTAGACTACATTTAAAAGGATCTTATCAAAAGAAATCACATATAATGAAAATTAACTCAACATTTATAATTCAAATTTGAAACTTTTAACATTGTAGTTAGCAATTGCCTCTCTGTTTACATCACCTTCCTAAGTTTCTTGTCTACAATTTCCCCCTCCGTAACAAACAGGCACAAAAATACAAACATGTCTGAGAGGTTTTAGAGTTTTCACTACTTTGCTTTCCCAAATCTACTGCCTTGTGAGAGACTCATTTAAATAATGGATTTTAAATGTTCTTTTTAAAAGGAAATCCATGTACACTTCTTTATTTTACAAGCTAAGAATATGTTTTAAGAAATTTATTTCATAGAAAACACCTTTTAAAATTTATTTTTAATTCTTCATGTTTATGTAAACATACAACTTTTAGAAAGCAAGCCTGGGGACATAGCTCAGTGGCAGAACACTTGTCTACCAAGTGCTGAGGCCATGAGTTAACTATCGAGCAAAGCACACACACACACACACACACACACACACAAACGCACATGCACATGCACACATGCACGCACAAATTGTAGATTAGAGCCAAGCATGCCTGCAATGCACAGCTGGGAGGATGAAGCATGAAGTTCAAAGGCAACCTGGGATACATGGTGAGTCAAGACCAGCCTGGATTATGTCATGAGAACTTGTCTCAAAAAAAAAAAATCAAGAAATTCTTTTAAAAGAGAAAGTTAGGTTTGTGTTTATTTTCAGTTAAGCACTTCTAAAAAACAGGCCTTCTGGGCTTCATAATTTTTCTCCCTAGTATGTTTTAAATGGGAAAGCAAAGTTTAGGCCAAGGTTACAAGACAGACACCATACCCAACCTCAGGGAGCTGAAGGTCCAGCAATGTAGACAGACACTGGACAAGTTATCACAGCAGTTCTGTAGTAAGCATTAGAGAGTTGCAGTGTGGTCAGGTGGAGGAGGTTTGCTGAAACCTGGGGATGTCTGGGAAGAGAATTGTAGCTGGGGCCTTTGGATCTGGGCAGCAGAAAAGGGAATGAGAATATCTCTGATACTAAAATAGCCTCTGAACATCCTAAGAGCAAAAAAAAAAAAGGCCCAGTATAGCATAGGTAAAAGTCCCCAAAAGGCAGCTGGCAAAGTCAGCAGGGGCTCACACTGCCAGGGCTCCAGGGCCATGGAAAGTTTTGGACCTGATTCTAATAGAACCCAGAAGTCGCTGAGATGCAGGACGCTGGAGAACAGCATAGCCAGATTTTGTAGAGATGGTCCCCAGCCCAGCATCCCCAACCAGTGCCCACAATTTCATCATGTAGTTTGGCTTTTTATTTTTGGCGCAGCTTGAATTGAAACCAAGGCCTTCATACTGAGCTACAACCTCAGTCTTCTTAAATAACTGATTTTATGACAAGGTTTCACTAAGTTGCCCAAGTGAGACTCAATATTTTGATCCTTCTGCCTCCTTCCCTTACTTCTAGGACAAAAGTTGCATATCATTGTGCCCAAATTAACTTATGATTTTTTTTACTTTACAGTGGTACAAAAGTGAAACACATTAAGTATAGACCATACTTCCCGTTTTTAATTTTTTTTAAGAAGATCTCATTATATACACCAGACTGGGCTCCAACTCACAATCTTACTGGCTCAGTCTACTGAGTGCTGGAACTACAGGCATGGACACCCACCTGGCTATATATTTTGAATTTTAATCTTTTCCTGAGCTATCGACATGTACAGGATTCTCTGTGGAGGTTGGGACAGTGAGCTTCAGGTCTAGTCAGCCATATAATAATGAAGAGAAGCAAACAGCTACCTCTATAGTGTATAGTGCTGCTGAGCCATGGAGTACAGTAGCTTAGGTGTATTAATTGTACTGTTTTCATTGTAATTTTGAGACAGCGTTTCACTATGTACTCAGGCTGGCCTTGAACTCACTATGTAGCCAGGTTGACCTCAAATTTAAGAATCCTCCTGTCTCAGCCCCAAGATTGTTTGGAATGCAAGTGTGTGCTATCACTCTCAGTTTAAAGGCAATTTATACTTACAATACAATATTTTAGCTGGCCACAGATTTATCCTAACAGCATTGTAAGTTGAAGAGCATCTTTACTTTTAAAAGATAAGGTAGAGAGAGGAAAAAAAGATGACCAGAGTGGAAGCTAGGACATCAGTTGGGAGACTACTGACTGGTACAGGAGTCCGTGATTTTATCTTATAGTAGAGGGTAGAAGCAATGAGGGAGCAGAGAGAAGCAACAAAGTCAAGAAATATTAAATAGTTAGGATGGCAGGATTTGGTGTTTGATTAAACTTGAAAGACTAGGAAAGTGGAGGAGCTGACTAGAATGATTAGCTTGAACAAATTTCTGGCTTGAACACCTGGGTAGGTGTCAAAAGCCATTCTACAAAATTTGGGATGGGTCATTTCTTAAGGAAAATATGACTATAGCTGTGTAAGGCCCAATGTCACCTTGCCGGGAAGCCAACTGTGGCATGCAGACACATAACTCCATTTTGTCTCCGGCCACAAGTTGAAGTCTCAATGGTCCTGTGATACTGTGATACTGTGATACTGTGATGCTCAAGGGCAACAGTATAGCAGTTGAAGACATCCTGGTTCTTCAAGAACCCAGTAGTAATAAAAAAGAATAAGTTTTTACCTGGGGGAAGGACAAATTCCTTATTAGCCTGTTATTGCATCCTACCTACTATTGTAAGAATGCTTTTCCATCTCACTGTCCTCATCAACCTAAGATTACCATCGCCCTCCAAGTCACCCGATACGCCCTCTGATTACTGTGTATAAATAAATAGTGGAGCATCCGGAGTGTCTTTGTCTTTTCCCTCTCTCGGGCACTGAACTCCCAGCTCCCCATATATTATGAAATTATGCAAGTCTGTATTGTTTTTCATTCTTTAGCCCTTGCCATCCCACTTTCTAGGTAGATTGGAGGATTGATAGCCTTCTGATAGATAGGGGCAGCTACTGACTAGCTTGTGCAAGGCCCTGGGTTTGAGCCCCAGTACTGGTGGAAAAGTCAGTGTCTGGAGCACCTGGATGGATGGTTCTACCTTTTATGGCATAGGGAACCCTGGAGAAGGGGCCTGCTCGAGTCTAAGTGTGAGGTGAAGATGCTCAGTGCAACAGTGGGGATTCAGGCTGAAATCTGCAGGAGTCTTGCAAACCGAGATTTAGGAGTCATTGGCATGTACAGGGAATATGTTAGTGTATGGGCACCAAAGAAGGGGGCACCAAAAGGAAATTTTAAATCACAGGAGTAGATGAGATGCCCAGCAGATCTGTGTGAGAACAGAATAGCCCTAGATCACAAACCTGAAATATTCCAACACTTAACACAAACCCGAGATACTCCAACTTTTAGTGGTTGGGTAGAAGAGAAGATGAATGTCCTATCACACAAACCAGTAAAGAGAATCTCTTATGGGAAGAAATCAACAATGTCAAACACTCCCAACCTGTCAAATAGTGAATGGTACATGCCTGTAGTCCCAGCTACTTGGAAAAATGATCTAGAAGTTGGCAAAGTCCAGCCCAGCCTGGACAACTTGCCAAGACCCAGTCTCAAAATAAAATAAAAAGTGATGGGGCAGTAGCTCAGTGTGAAGGCCCTGAGTCCAGTCTTTAACATGGTGCACATGTGCGCACACACACACACATACACACACACAGTGAAAAATATCCTCCATACTCACCAACACGGGATGATGTTTACAGAGAACCCTAAGGAGAATGGCTGGAACACAGAAGTGGACCTGAAGTGTCCAAAGGAGGTGCATGTTCTTGATGCAGCCTGCACTGAGGGACCACCGAAGGTTTCCGGGCCAAGGGTTATGATTATAATTATGCTTAAGAGACATCAAGGAACCTGACAAGTTGGCACATGCCTGTGATCCCAGACTGAGGGAGGCTGAGGCAGGAGGATCACAAGTTTGAGGCCAGCCTAGACAACTTAGGAAGAACTTTTTCAAAGGTGCAGGACATGTCTCAATGGTAGAGCATTCCTAGGTTTGATCATCAGTACCAAAAGGGGAGAGGGGGCAGGCAGACAAAGTATTCAGCTGGGGATACAGACTTGAAGTAGTGAATGTGGTTAGAAGTCCAATAATCCAAATGAGGCATGGTGGTACATATCTGTGTCCCACTATTCAGAAAGATTGCAAGTTCAAGGCCAGCCTGTGTGCTTTAGAAAGACCTTTTCTCAAAATAAAAAGGGATGAGCTCCATGGTAGAGTACTTTCCCAGCATGAGTGAAATCCTCATTTAAACTCCAGCACTGCAACAACAAAAACAGAGACAGAATGCAATAGCCCAGGCCAGAAGAAAGGCCAGGAACTGGGGGGCTCGAAACAAAGGTAGAAAATAAGGTCTCATCACTTAGTGATCTCTTTCATTTGCTGGTGAAGAAAAGAACTCAGTTTTACTTAAATAATAAAAGTGATTAGCATGGTATGGTGGCACCTGCCTATGCTACCAGCACTTGGGAGGGTGAGGTAGAAAGATCATTGCTAGTTTGAGGCCAGCCTGGGCTATATAGTGAGACTTTGTCTCAAAAAACAAAAAGCAGATTTATTGATCACTCAGAGAAAATTTCGAAGCCAGTGTTAACTTCCAGGGAGGCTATATCCAGTAGCTCAATGTTTCTGTGATCTCCCCCAACCCCCAATCTGCTATAACTCTTTTCTGCTGCCTATGGCCTGACTCTACTCTATTTTGTGGCTCTCTGGTAACTTCTTATATTTTCTTGTAGAAAAAAGATTTCTATAATTCCCGATCGTACAGCATGCAGGCTTCTCCATAGCAGATAGCCCCCCACCCACCAATCCCCATGCTCTTTGCTGCTCTGACTGTGTTGTGCATCTCCCAAGCACCAACCCAAACGACCACAGGGTGGGAGCCAGGCAGAGTCCATACCTGTGACCTGCAGGAAGCTTATTCCCACAAAGGCCACATGTCCACGAGTAAAGAAAAACATTTTTAGAGTAAGAATAGATGGGAAAAGTGGAAAATGAATGTCAAGCAAGTGCTGTAACCCATAAATGATTACCACAAATGTGAAAATAAACTTTCATGGCTTTACTCTTTGAAATTCAGACTCAGTAGCTATCAGGTCAGTCTAACAGAGATAATATAACCCAATTAATTCAGCTGCAGTAACACTTATTAGGACTAATTGTGGTTAAATAGATTAAACATTAATTTTACTATTTGATAGCTCAGTGATGTTGCTGTGAGGCCATCACCAACATCCATCTTCAGATTGTTTTCATCAGCCCAAGCAGCAGCTCTGTGCCCCTTAGATCACAACTAACTTCTGCCTCCTGCCAGACCCCAGCAACCGCTGATCTACTTTCTACAGACCTTTTCTTTCTTTGTTTGTTTCACATCTGTTTCTATTGGTACAAAATGGTCATAGAGTGATGAGTTTCATGCTGGCAGGCTCACACATGCACACAACATACTTTGATCATTTTCTCCCATTATCTCTTGCCTCATCCTCCCACCTTGTTCACAGTGTGTGGGGGAGGGGTTCAGTGTGCATATTTTATCATATCCATCCCCCTAAGCAGGATGAGTTCTGGCAAAGAGATAGCCTTATTGTAGTTATTGTAAAAAAAAAATACTGAAATTAGTAAGAAAGAAAAGAGGGCTGGATATGTCTCAGTGGTAAAGCACTTGCCTAGCAGGCAGCAAGCCCTGAGTTCGATTCCCAATGCACGCACACACACACACACACACACACACACACAAACTGCAGGATGAGTTCTGGCAAAGAGATAGCCTTATTGTAGTTATTGTAAAAAAAAAATACTGAAATTAGTAGGAAAGAAAAGAGGGCTGGATATGTCTCAGTGGTAAAGCACTTGCCTAGCAGGCAGCAAGCCCTGAGTTCGATTCCCAATGCACGCACACACACACACACACACACACACACAAACACACACACAAATGCAAAGAAAAGAAAGAAATATCTGTATCAGTAAGTTAGCCATGGTCTTAACTCAAGTGTTTTTCTGATTTCTTCTATTTGGATCCTACAACTCGCATATCGTGATCTGCTTATGAATCCCAGACACTTCCTTTCTGACCTCAATCTCTGCAACTATGCCTACCTTCCAAGAGTTGAAGAACAGCAGCCAGAGTCTCCCAAATCCTTTAGCAACATGTGTCACCACCTGTCCGTCACAGCCTTCTTGCTGTAGGCAAAAACTTAGGGACATGTGATGCAGGCAGCTCTGCTCCTCTTGCCTGGCTCTCTCACAACTGCAATGTTGACTGGCTACAGGCTGTTCTCAGGTGCCTTCCCAGGGTTAACAATGCTCTCCATCATGTGTCCTCTTACCCACCAGCTGGCTGGCCCAGACTTATTACATAGCAGTGAGAGGGCTTCACATAAGAGAATGGATGTGTGTAAAATTTCTCCAAGATCTAAAATGGTGCGCACCTGTAATCCCAGTACTCAGGAAGCCTGAGTCAGGAGGATCCTAAATTTGAGCCTAGCCTGAGCAACTTGGCAACTTTGTGACTCCCTGTCTCCCAAAATAAAAAACAAAAAAGTACTTGGGAGAATATCTCATTGCAAAGACCCTGGGTTCAACCCCAGTATAAGATAAACACCCCCCCCCACCCACACACACTTAGCTTAGAGCCAGGTGTGGTGGGATACAACCGTAATCCCAACATTCAGGAGAATATTGAATTCCAGGACAGTCTGGACCTCATAGTGAGACCTTATCTCAGGAGTAGGGGTGGTCTAGGTTGGGTGGGGCTTGCTTAACAGATGTGAAGCCCTGAGTTCAGTCAGCACTTCTGCTGGAGAGGAAGGGAGACACCTAGATTTGGAACTAGCTCACTGCCTCTTCTTGAACTCAGTAGGTCAGGCTATTCTCATCTTAGCCTCCTGAGTAGCTGGGACTATGGTTATGTGTCACCATGCCCAGCCCTTCTGCTTTCTGTGGGCCATAGCAAGTCACAAGTTCAGCCCAGATACAAACATCAGGGAAAATGATCCCAGCTCTCAGTGAGAGGCACTGCCATGCCATATTGCAAAGGACATGAACACGTGGAGGTCATTGACTGGAATCATGAATTCATCTTCCAAGGAGAGAAGAACTACTGAGATTCATTTACCTTGTGGCTTATCTAAAGTGTGGCAAATAGATACCTGGATAACAGTGGCCATGGCAGTATCCATTCTGGTTTTGTGCATGTTTTTAAAAATGTAGAACTTATATCCACTTTGAAGAATTTTGTCTTTAAAAAATTGTGAGGAAGCAAGGAAATCTGAAATCAGACTAAGTCTTTTAGAGACACACTTTTCTAAACCAACTATATTCTTATCAATATTTTTCTAAATAGTTTGGCAAATTAAATATTACATTTTTATGGAAACTGCCATACTTGTTTATAATTTGGTACAAAGATGATATCTTTCTAAAGAAAGGAACAGGTGCATGCTTACCTTCTTCTCATTGTAAATGGTTCCAGATGGTGACTATTCATTTCAGAATCTTCTTAAGAAACATCTGTTCACAATATTTATATTTGACTTTATTATATTTTCCAAAAATTGCATTTTAAATACAGTTTCCTTTAAATTTAAAAAACATTCATTTTTCCTATTCATAAGCAAAGTCTTCCTGTTAGTTTTGCCTGTCTGTGCAAAGATCTACATTATTATATTACAAACAAAGCTAGATTTAAATTGTAACTTTCTGAAAGAAAAGAGGAGAAGAATACGTCCAGTCTTTTTTTATACACTACTCTAATATTGTCAATGCACAAATTAATTATTTCTTGTCTAAAGGAATCCAATTGGTTTTGGTTTTCTTTTTCAATTGCTATACATATGAGTTTTGCAACTTATTTCAAATATTCAGGACAGAAAAAAACCAGGTTGTGCTGGGATATTGGTAGTGAAGCTGATCATTTCTCTACTTGTGTGAAGTTCTTTTATGACAAAATGCATTCTTCCAAAACAAAGTACATAATGATTATAAATACAGCAAAATTGCACACAATGAAAAGCCAAAATGCAATGAGAGATGGAAAAAGAAACGCTTTTCAACATTTAAACAATAATCTACTAAAATCCTGTGCACACATTGTAAGAAGCTTTCCTAAGAATTCATGAGAATTCTGACTTGTAACATGAAGACTTGCAGAGAAGTGGACAGCAGACTTGGTGCTTGGTGCTTGATCCCATTCACCCTTAGGATAAGACAATGCTGAGTTTGTCCAGGATCAGTTTAATCCTGGCTGATCTCATGCTTCCCTCTGCCCAGCCACACTTACTGCTCTGAATGAAGTGATTCATGTTGTAGAATAATGGGGATATTGGTTATCGTCACCTGGCCAGCATCCATACCCTCTTCTTAGGGTACTAGCTTCTTTCCTCTTTCTTGGGAGACACACCACCTCCATGTCTAAGTTCTTGAAGCTAAGGTGAGTGAGTTCACCAAATCTCAGGCCTTGTGTGACCTTTCACAAGACCTGGCCAATCAGAGCATTCCTTCCTCCAGCGAGGGACTGGACCCACCAACCAAACCCAACAAAACCAATCCAAAAGCTTTTGCTGAAGTGACCAGAATGGGTACTCTCCTGCAGGCTGCAAGCTGTGGAGGGAAAGCTGGGTATTCTGCTAGCCTTCATCTTTGCAACAAGGCTGGCCAGAGAGCAGCATCAAGCTGGGGAACAGCTAGCCAAGGGGTAAGGCTAGCTCATTCAATGATATCCTGAGTCCTCAACTCTTCAGTGGTTTTTGTTGTTGTTGTTTTGTTTTGTTTTTGGTACCAGGGATCAAACTCAGGTCCTTGTGCTTGCAAGGCAAGTGGTGGAACCGCTGAGCTAAATCCCTGGCCTTCAACTGTTCAGTGTTAACAGCCAAGGAGTTTCACATTTTGCCAGGAGTTTTCTGGCCTTTACGACTAAAGGGTCCAGATGAAGAGAAGGAAAGAGGAGGACAAGCTGTATACCCTGAAGAAAAAGAACACATTTCTTTAAGCCCACCCAAATCTCACTAGGATGGGAACAGTACATTGGACCCCAGGCTGTTCACACATTTTCCCCCTAGAAATTGGATGCACATATAGTGGTATGATTTAACAGCAACACAGGTAAAAGGCAGCCACCCACAGTCAGAGAGGCACACAGTAATAGTGCAGATACTTCATTATTAATGCAGGCAAGACGCAAGGAAGGAAGAGTAGCACACAGCGTCTCCTGAAGCTCCTAGCCCTGCTCGAGGAAAATGCTTCCTTCGCCGAGCAGGAAGGGCACTTGCTTATGACCAGGCTGGGTAACTGCTTCTTTCTTGTGAGGAAACATAAGAAACTTCTAGAAAAAGGGGATGATAGCTACCACAATCATAAAGAGGAAAGCTGTGAGTGTGAAATGTGGCTTCATATTTCCTCTTGTTAGGTGGCTTTTGTGAACCTGTTGTAAAGAATAAAAATTAAAAGGAAATAAAAAGAACCATGGTTTTGAATATTACAACTGAAATAAAGCCTGATGGTTACTTTGCTTATCTCTCTCTTCCCCCATCCTTCCCTCCTTTCCTTCCTTCTTCTTTCCTGAGAAATGAAGCTCTCTGTACTGCAGACCCCAGGCTATTTGACCTGGAATGACTAGAATATCACAACTGTAGAGAAATTGTAGAATGAGAGTCAATGTTATCTAGGGCTAACAAGATGGCTCTTTTAATAGCCATTTACTACCAACCTCTGCATTTGAACTACCATTCTCATGACTTCACCATAATACCCTTGGCTGAGTGTCGTGGTGTGTGCCTGTAATTCCAGCACTTGGGAGGCTCAGGCAGGAAAATCATACAGGCAAGCCTGGGCTACATAGTGAGTTCAAGGCCATCCTGGAACATAGTGAGACCCTGTCTCAAAAAACAGAAGAACTATATTATTCTTGGAAGGTATTACTAAACTTGATAACCTTAGGGCAGATATGGTGGTACACATCTGTGATGCCAGTTAACATGGGAGGCTGAGACAGGAAGATCACAAATTAGAGCCCAGCCTGGGCAACTTATTGTGAACTTGTCTCAAAATAAAATAAAATGATAAGGACTGGGGTGTAGTTCAGTTGTAAGCATCCCTGGGTTCAATTTCCAGTACACCAACACCAACAACAACAAAAAACTAACATCTGTGAGCCAAATATAGGCTTTCCCTGCTTTACTGTAGCCCACATCTCCAATACCTCCAGCAATGCATTTGGTAAACATGGTGACTCATGACTTCCTTTTTCCTGTAACTATAAAAGCTCATTAACCTCTTGAACAGTAGAACCCACAGTCAGGCTAACTTAAATTCACATTCCCAGGCTACTCATTCATATTTGGCTAGGATTAAAGCATTTCCCTATTTCCTTTAAGGCACAGTTGTTCGTTTCCATCAATTTATGATAATTTCTTCCTTCCTTTTTTTCTTCTTCTCTTCCTCATTTCTTCTTTCTCAGTGATTGAGGAGCTGAGGCCAGAGCAGAGGTGGGGTCCCAAAAGACAAGCTGCCAATTAGCTGGTGGGAACAGCAGCACAGTTTTTCCATGGCTGCTACATGGCTTTCTCCATGATGCCAGAAAAGCTACTAAATGTTTGAACCAAACATTTTCTTGGTTTATATTGTTACCAGATTTGGGGATACTAGAGTCTCCTCCTAGGAGTGGTTTTTGAGGATCATTCTGTCCTGAACAAAGAACTGGTTAAGGCAAGGGCAAACAGAGCAAGGTTTTACATTCATTAAAAGTAGGAAGAGAGGGCCGGGGATTTAGCTCAGTGGTTCGGTGGCCTGTCTCGCAAGCACAAGAACCTGAGTTCGATCCCTGGTATCAAAAAAAAAAAAAAAAAAAAAAAAAGTAGGAAGAGAAACATGTTCTGCAGAGTGGGTTTGGGTCAAGGAGAAGTAGGAAAAAAAATACACTCTCCAGCATGAGCATCAGCTACTGTGAGAGCACACAGTAACCAAAAGCTCCATGGAGACTGTTTTGGGCTTTTTCTAATCACCCCTCCTCAGGCTGGCATCAGATCTCGGATGTCCTATAAAAATCTGTTCAAGTGCTTGTGAAAAGTCCATGTGCAGGGCTTTGGGAAGGTTCTGCACATGTGTCCTGGGATTTTGTAATTAACAAGTCATGCCTATTTCGCAAGCTAACTCTATCATATCCTAGTCTCCTGCCTAATTTCCCTCTGAAAGACACATATCCCCATAATTCTTTACAGGGTGCTGAGGGAAGGGAGTGGAGGTCCCTGTGTTCATATAGCTACTTCCCACTGAAAGGAACTGCAGGTTCTACCTTCTGGGGATTATGTGTTTTCCAACTACCTTAGGATGTTGTGGCTCATGGGCTGAGTTGCAGAAAACCTGTCAGAGAACAATGAAGAGAGTGTTAGTGTTTATACAAGCTGCCTGTTCCATGGGAGAAAGCTTGGTGAATTTACCAGGAGAATGGTTTTACTATTAATTTGGGGATCTAGAGCCTAAATATGAGAGGGAGAAGGTCAGATTTCCACACTTCCTGTGAGGGAGAAAGTATGGTAAAGAGGAATGTTAAATAAATTATTGACTCCCTTAGAGCCATAGCCTTAGCAAGATCACCCACATTATGAATCTAATTAAAAACAGGAGCCTCACTACAGGATGCCCATTTAAGCTGTGGTGAATTAGGGTCATTAGTGACCCTACTTATCTGCATCTGGAGCAGAACTCAGTCTTGCTTTTCAAAAAGAAACCTCAGGTCTTCCAGAGGTCCACAGGAGAAGCTTTCTTCCTAGTCCTATGAAAATTCAAGCGACCATTTCCCATGTAGGATTTGTATAGCTTTCTACTGCATCCCTCAAGGAAGGACCAGAATTGTTCCTTTTGAACTGGGAATAAGGCTAGAGTCTTGAGGGGCTATAAGACTGCCTTTCTTGCCTCTCTACCACCATTTTTATTTCCCAATGAAGTTTTAGACACATCTCTTTAAGGTCGCTTGCAATGAATAACAGAAACCTCCTTGGGAAGATAGACTACTTCTAAGTCTTGTAGAATTCCTTGCTTATGTTTTAGAGATAATAGCTTATTAGTCAGCAAGCTTCTTTCTTTCCAATTGCTGCATGGGCATGTACTACCAGAAAGGAATATTTTGAGCCTGTATATATCAGAGGTTGATCAATTCTCTGACCTATTTAAAAAGGGGGGAAGTGAGGGCTAAAGAAACAAAGACAATAGAGACATAATTTCAAAGTACATGGAAGGGGCTGGAAGGTCAGTGTCACTGAGTGGGAAAAGACAAAAGATACTCTGAATTAGCCATTATTTATTGGGTACACACAATAATTGGAGGGAGTATTGGGTGACTCATAGGATGGTTGTAATCTTATGTTGATGAGAATCTTAGATTGATGAGAATCTTCTGTTGATGAGGGTCTTATGTTGATGAGGGTCTTATGTTGATGAGGACAGTGACAAGGGCAAAGCATTCTTGAAATAGCAGGTGGGACAAGATAGCAGGCTAATAAGGAATTTATCCTTCCCCCAGGTGAAACCTTTCTTTTTTTTTTTAATTACTACTCAGTTCTTAAAGAATCAGGATGTCTTCAGCTGCTGTAATCTTGCTCTTGAGTGTCACAGCATCATGGGAGAAGTGAGGCCTCAGCTTGTACACAAAATTACATTTCTGCACACCATAGCCACCTCAAGGGCAAGGTGACATTGGGCCTTAAACAGTTCTAATCATAATTTAATTATGAAGTGATTTTTCCCAAAATTACGTAGATGACATGGATAGATATTTAACATTTTGCTTTTTCCTAATATCAGTGCTGAAGTAAGAGCCATGAGCTCTGCTTTTTCAGCAGAGGTCCTTGGAGGAAGGGATTTTGGCCTCAATGATGTGTTGTGAACTGACAGTTGCATAAGCTGGATTTCAGTATCCTCTTGGACAAAGCTACTTCCATTAGTGAACCACACCTCCTCAGTATCTTGGAAGGGTAGGTCACTGGTGTCCTGCTTGCTTGCATAAGTCTGGGAAATCATCTATTGACAACAGCAGAATGTAAATCTTTATGGTACCCTCTGGGGTGTTCAGAAGAATGGCATGGCAAAGTCCCAATGCATAAACTCTGCTTTGGCCTTTGCTGAAATTGGAGGATTGTCCCCAGTTTTCCTCATAAATCTCTTCCTAGTAAGGGAGTATGGCACTGTGGGGCAATTAAAAACTCATGGTTAAATGTTTGACCTTCAAACTGACATGTCAAGGCAGGAGTAAAGAAGCTCGGACCAGGTCTCTCCTTGATCCTAATTATGGCTGTAAATCTAGAGGAGGATTTTCCTGAAAGAGAAGTTAAAACAGAAGCCAAAACATTTGAAACTGCTTACCCACGAATCCATGATCATCCAGGGCTTCTCTCAGGAGATAAAGATGTCTGTGAACTGGGTCATTGCAAGTTGATCTGGGCCTCTTTGATCCTCTTTCTTAGAGATACATATCCCCAGATTTTTGGCTGGCCTAGACCCTCTCTGGGGGTGAGGACAGCCCACCCTCCAGTGGCATGAGTCAGGCACATCAATCTTCAGACACATGGAGCAGGATCCTGGCAATGACTTGGTATAGCTGTACCCAGTATTTTTTTTTTTTTGTAGTTCTTGATTGATTCTTAATTTTCCCTTGGATGAGTTGGGTGTACTTACAGCACTGCTAACTGTAGCAGCCATAATTTTGGCCTGTCTTTTTTTCTCAGTCCTTCTCTTTTTATCCTCACCTAGATGCTACTTGTTGAACACAGAAAAGGATGTGTCTAGGAATTGGGTCATAGGGTCCTAAGGCCCCATCTACAAACCTGTCTGAGTCTTTCATAAATAATAAGTCTCTCTGGTGTGCCAACCTCTGGTAGAGACAAGTAGGAGAGACCTACATCTCCCTGAGAAGCATGTAGGTGTCTTAGAACAGTATCATCAAAGATATCACTTTTTCCCTTTGGTGATCTCTTTAAGTACATGGTTCTTGGGCCTTTACAAGCCATGGAAGCCTAAACATAAGGGATTTCATACCACTTTCCTTGCCTTTTGCAAAAAGATCTAACTGAAGAATTTAGACTGCCATTCTGTACCCATCGCTTGCCATTTCCTAGTTACTGGACCCAAACAGTATTGTAATAGTAAATCAAGGGCGGGGCCCCCAAGGTACCGTCTAGCTACCTGCATGGGGTTTATGGCGAGAGAAGACTGCGGTCCTTCAGAGAGTATCCTGCATAGAAGAATACAATCCTGTTGAGCCCCCAAAGCACCCTCCATGAGACTTGACTGTCCCACCAAATGCCTTTGGTGAAGTGAGCAGCACCAATGCCTTCTTATTTATTTATTTACTTTTTTTCCCCTTGGAACTCACGATACCTTGTGGCCTACTATGACTCTTTCAGGGTCAAATTATTACACAGCCAAGTGGCAAGGTCATTGGGATCTGCAATGTTGGCTCACAAATTTCTTAGCGGGAAGGGTGGTGCCTATCCAGAGGTTCCTTTAAAATTTTCTGTAAAATAGGGTTGGAGCTCCCCACCAGGGACTCCCTTAACCACTTGAGAAACAATACACTCTTAAGAGATCAGGGTGGAACTCTCTCCATTGGGACCTCCTTAGAAACAGTAAATTCTTAAGAGATCATGGTGGAGCCACATGAGAAACAGTAACTCTTTGCCAAAGAAATGTATATACACTTCAGGGAAAGAAAAACTTGCATAATATTTTAATACACATCAAACATTGACTCCTGGTAAACTGACTGCTCTGTCCACATGCATGTTAGAATTTTCATGATCTCTCAGGACCAGAGAGACACAAAGACACACACACACACCACACACACACACACACACACACACACACACACACACACACACACTACATTAACAAGGAAAGGGGAAATACCTTTTATCAGATAAATAAATTGGATGAAGATAAGAAAGAAGAGGGCTCATGTGGTGGTTCACATCTGTAATCACAGCACTTGGGAGGCTAAGGAGGTTCACTGTGAGCTCAAGGCCAACCTGAGCTACACAGAGTCTCAAAAAACAGAGAGAAAGAAAGACGGAGGGAAAGAAGAAAAAAAAAGAAGGACAAGGAAGAGGAGGGAGGAGGAAAAAGGATAAGGAGAAGGGGAAGAAGAAAAAGAGGAGGAGGAGTGGAACACAAAGAAGAAGGAGGAGGAAGAGGAAAGGAGAAGGAGGAGAAAGAAGAAGGAAGAGGAGGATGAGGAGAAGAAGAGCCAGGTATGGTGGCCCTCACCTATAATCCCAGCACTTGAGAGGCTGAGGCAGGAGGATTGCTGTGACTTTGAGGCCAGCCTGGGCTACATAGTGAGTTCAAAGACAGCTTGAACTGCATAGTGAAACCTTGTCTCAAAAAAATGTAAAAAAAAAAAAAGAGCAGGAGGAAGAGGAACTGGAGATAATAGAAAAGGGAGAACAGAAATGTGAAAGAGCAGGAAGGATAAATAGAAGAAGCATCTTCGTGCCCTCCACTCATCCAATGAAGACATGCTAAGAGCTTTACAGGTGTCTGCACTGATCAGACTCTGGGGTGTAGTACAGTGCAGTCAATTTTGGACCCCGCTCTTGCAGAATTTATGGGTAGAGAGGAAGACAGACTTTGATTCACCATCAAGTGCAAAGGACACTTACTCAGTACCCCAAGGGTCCTTTGAACCCTATGGGAAAGCATAGAGCCCCACATAGGAATCACCACAGCCCCAGCTTCCAAGGTGCAAGGGAGGCTGCACCCAGAGCTGCCGGTGAGGCACACCCAGTGGCAGTGTCTGAGCACTTGATGATACAGCTCTTTCTTGATTATTCAGGCCTTTATTCAGAAATGGCCAGCCTGAGATTTCCAACCTGGGGCATCCAGCAAGGACTAGACTCACTGGGCAGGTAGCAGGCTGTCTGGTATGACTTCCCAGGACTCAGCCCCTGCACTGTAACTCCAAACCCCTGCTGCAGGACAGACACAAGGAGCCAGGAGCCAGGGTTTATAGTAGGTTTCAGCCAGTGTGGGCTGTAGTTCCAAGGTACAAGAAGGGGCCAGATGTAGAGGACAAACTGGGGACACTGGGACAGGGAATACAGGATCAGCCCACCCTGCAGGCTGGGTTCAGGCCCAAGTATCCACAAAAGTAATTTCAAACCTGAAAAGAATGACATTTTAATTAATAAAATCAAAATTAGTGAATGATTACTGCATGCCTACATTGTATTATTTCACTATTATTTGGCATTCCAAATTCACCACAATGAAAAATAAGTTGTAGATTCCATTTTGTCATTTGTAAAGATTTTCCTCCGTCTCCTTTTTTTTTTTTTTCTTTTTTTGAGACAAGATCTTGTTATGTAAACTGGGATATCCTCAAACCTTGATTCTCCTGCTCAACCTCCCAAGTATGCTGGAATTACTGGTGTGCACCACTATGCCTGGTTCTCACTTGTAAGATTTTCCTAACAAGAATGATGAGTAATGAAATCATATAATGAGCTGGGCTGGGGACTTAGCTCAGTGGTTCTATCACCTGCCTTGAAAATGCAAGGACCTGAGTTCAATTCCTGGTCCAAGAGAGAGAGAAAGAAACACAAACAGAAAGAAAGAAAATTCATAGCTTATTATAGCTTTAGGGTAAGATTCTGAGAAACATATTTTCAAGGGCAAAATTATAGCAATTCCATTTTTCCAATAAATTAATTTCATTTTATACTGCAAATGGTATATGAACTGGAATCAGACTGGGAGCCAGGCTTCTCAGATCGAAACTCTTCCTCATTCTAGAAGTGTGACCTCAGACAAGACATCTGTAAGTGGGATAGTACTTCCCACCCACGAAATGGCTGAGAATAAACACCAAGTACCTGGCAACTAGATAGGTTGAATGCACACCTGGAAGAACAAATAAGAAATTTGAGCTAGAGCTTCCAGATAAACTAGACCTAAGGAAGCCTTCACTGACTCTGGCCTTATGGAAGTCTGGGTGGTTGTGATGGAAAAGAAACTGACTGAGAAATACAACCAGGTCACTGAATTTTTCTGGGGTCCTTCGAGAAACTGTGAGCCCTTCTGGGTCAAACAGCTTTAGAGTCACCCTTTCTGAACTTATTCTATTGGAAGTTCACATCACCTCTAAAACATAGGTCAGATCATGTTACTTTAATGAATTTCTACAACTCTTGAGAGAAAAAAATCAAATTATACAGCATGTTCCTATGAATGAATCTATTTTCTCATTCTTTATGGCTGAGTAATATTCCATTTTATAGAAAAAAACACATCTTCTTTATCCAGTTTCCAACTGTTGGGCAAATGGGCTGTTTCCAAGATTTAGCTATTACAAACTGTGCCGCTATAAACATGGGTGCACATACTTCTCTGTGATATGATTCTTTTATTCTCTTGGAAAGATACCCAGCAGAGGGATGGCTGGGTCAAATGGAACCTCTAGTCCCAGCTCTTTGAGGTATCTCCATATTGATTTCCATAGTGGTTGCACCAGTCTGCACTCCCACCAACAATGGAGAAGGGTTCCTTTCTCCCCACAACCCCGCCAAC
>NW_022900947.1:40498054-40507073 GCF_012274545.1 Fukomys damarensis | reverse complement strand
GACATTTAGAAATGGGAAGAAAGGAGCTAAAGGTGTAGGGAAGGTGGGATGGGTAGGGGAAGAGTAAAAAGGGAAAAGAAAAAAATGTGAGAGAATGAAAAGATGAAAATAAAGTGTTAGTAGATGGGGAGGGGAGGAGGGGGTGAAGGGAAGGCAGAGGTAAGGGGAAAAAATGAGAATCAAGACTTGTCATGTAGAAGTACAAGATCCCAACAATGAATGTAACTGTACTGTATCCCTAAAATGTACCAATAAACTCAATTAAAGCTGAAAAAAAATTATACAGCATGACACACAGGGCTGCCAAGGAAGGCAGCACACTGGTGACCCTCAAGTCATAATGAGTTCACTGGCCTTAATTTGCTCTGTTGTTTTATTTTTAAGTCCTTTCAAGAAGACAGGCATGGAGGCACATGCCTGTGATCCTAGCTACTCAGGAGGCTTAGGTAGGAGGATGAAAAGTTCAAGGCCAGCCTGGCAATTTAGTGAGATCCTGTCTCAAAATAAAATATATTTTATTTATTTTTTATTAAGTTTATTGGTACAATTTAGGTATACATAATACAATTGCATTCATCATTGCAATCTTTTACCTTTACATGATACTTGGTTATTTTTCCCCATACCCAGCCCTCCCTTCAGCCCTTCCACCCTTCTCTGTTTACAAAGACATTGTTTTCATGATTTTTCTTTTCACATATTTTTTCTTTTCCCTTTTTCCCTTTCCCCCACCCCTCCCACTTCCTCTACTCTTTTTTACCTTTTCTTCCTATTATACAGTATCAATTATACATATTGAACTTTATTTACACTTTTAGTTTTTCACACCAGAGGAACTATTCATTATTTACATGTGTGACTTATTAATTTCACTTAAGCGTATGGCCTCAATGTGTATCCACTTAGCTACAAATGTCTCTAGTTTCTCATTCTTTATGGCTGAGTAGTACTCCATTTTATAAAAAAAGAACACATCTTTTTTATCATCTCCAGTTGACGGGCAATTGGGCTGCTTCCAAATTTTAGCTATTACAAACTGTGCTGCTATAAACCTGGGTGAGCATATATTGATGTGCTATGATTCTTTTAATTCTTTGGAGAAGATACCCAGTAGAAGACTAGTTGGGTCAAATGGGACCTCTTTTCCTAATTGTTTGAGGTATCTCCATATTGATTTCCACAGTGGTTGCACCAGTCTGCACTCCCACAATGAAGAAGGGTTCCTTTCTCCCCACAACCCCGCCAGCATTTGTTATTGGTTGATTTCTTGATAGCAGCCATTCTTTGTAGGGTGAGGTAAAATTTCAGTGTTGTTTTCACCTGCATCTCGCGAATGACCAGTGATGTTGAGCATTTTTCATATGTTTATTTGCTGCTTTTACTTGTTTTGTCTGAGAAATGTCTTTCATTTCAAATGCCCATTTTTGAATTGGGTCTTTATACTTGGGAGGTCTGATTTTTTTTTTTACTTCTTTACAAAAAATACATTTTAAAAGGGCTGAGAATGTAGCTCAGCATTTCCTGACTTCAATATCCAGTACCTCAAAAGTTAAAAAAAAATATTTTAAAACTAAAACCAAAATATAAGCCCTGTATGTTGGTACATACCTGTAATCCTAGCACTTGAGTGGCTGAGGCAGGAAGATCATGAGTTCGAGGCCAACTTGAGTTACATAACAACATAATGAGCTCAAGGACTTACAAAAACCCAAAAACAAATAAACAAAATAAA
This sequence comes from Fukomys damarensis, assembly GCF_012274545.1. Lineage (NCBI taxonomy): Eukaryota > Metazoa > Chordata > Mammalia > Rodentia > Bathyergidae > Fukomys > Fukomys damarensis. The sequence continues at coordinate 40,505,341 of NW_022900947.1, read as the reverse complement.
TTAAATTAAGACAAAAGATTTAAAATTGGCAGTTGCACGTATAAATCTGGGTTTATACAGTAATCTTCGCACTCAGGAGGCTGAGGCAAGAGGATCACCATGAGCTCAAAGCCAGCCTGGGCTACATAGAAACTTCAAGGCCAGTGTGACCTACACAGAGAGACCTTGTCTAAAAAAAAAAAGAAAGAAAGAAAAGAAAACACACACACACACACACACACACACACACACACACAAAACAGAAAACCTGGGCTTATGGCCTCTGTTGAAATCATGTAAGTTAGATAAAACCTCCATTTTACAGGTAGAGAAACTGAGGCACGGAACTTGCAACTTATATGAGATCACAGTGTCGGCAAGAGGTGGAACTGGAGCATGAGCTTGGGCACTCTGGGTGCTGGATCTGAAATGCTAAGTCCCACCTCATACTGCCCCTGCTCTTTATTAGTTCATGTTCATTCATCAAGGAGAGTGGGGACATGTACCTGACACATCTCGATTCCTTTTACTACCCTTTCCCCATCCCTCTGCCCTTCCATCTCTCAATCCCCTTCCCATTTGTAAAAACTCTGTTTCCGGTTTCCTATTAGCTTTTATTTTGTTCTTTAAATTATTTATACTTGGGGTATCTCATATAAGAGAAACCACGCTATGTCGAAGCGTGCATGCCTGAGTTCCTTCACTTAGCATCATGGCCTCAAGGTGCACCCGTTTTCCCCAGATGGCAGAGTATCCCACACAGCACTGCCTCCTTGGATGGGTCTGTGTCACCTGCTGCCCCTCTGCCTGGGCCCGGCTCTTGCACGCCCCCTCTCTGTTTTCCCTTGCAGGATGCCCTCCCTCTTCCAGGCCCTTCCAGCTTCCACTGACTTAAACAACCCCTTAGAAAGCCCTTCTCTGAACGAACTTGGAGCTCTCTCTCCATTTTCCTCCATCTCTGGCATCTGCATTTCTTCATAGAACTTATAGTTTCGAACTCACCCTGTTTGTAATGCCCCCCCACAACACACACACTAGATTATTTGTGTGATTTACCCTGAGCCCTCAGCAGGCAGTAGACCTTCAACAAGTGATTGCTGAATGAAGGAGGAAGAAATGGCCTCACCTTTATCTGGACTCACAGGTGAGAAATGTTGAAGGTGTGACACCAGGGAGCTGGCAGGCTGTCCAGTAGTGGCAGATTGCCCCCCACCTTTTTGAGTTCTAGGACTTAAACCCAGGACCTCATATATGCTAATCAAGTGCTCTATGACTGAGCCACATCCTTAACCTTTTCTTTTTTTTTTCCCTTTTATTGTTAAGACAAGGACTCCATAAGTTGCCTAGGTTGGACTCAAACTTGTGATACTCCTGCCTCAGCCTCCCAGAGGGCTGAGGTATGAATCACTACATTCAGCCTCTGGGAAAAAAATTTCAAACCCAATTTGCTCCCTTTTCAAATTAGTTGAACTCTAGGCAAATGTCCTCTGAGGCAGGAAAAGATTCTGCTTCCACTGCATCCCCGCAGGCTTGTGGGAATGGTTCTCACAAGAAGGGAATTGAAGGGAAGAGGGCTTTCTGCCACATCCCCACCCTTCAACATCTGAAAGGTACCTGTGCCCCCAAAACCTAAGGGGATAGTAGTAAAAGTGGGCCGGTCGGAAAGTGCTATGATGGGGATCAGTTGGGGTTTGTTTGTTTCAATCCTCCAGCCTCAGTCTTCTGAATTCTGGGATTGCAGGTCTGTACCACCTCGCCCAATGGGATTATATTCTCATAAAGGAGGTGGAAGGCATCCTTTGTCCACCTTCCCTTCTGTCCTATAAGGACACAGCCTTCATGCTCTGGGGTGTAGTAACAGGGCACCGTCTTGGAAGCAGAGCACGAGCCCTCTCCAGCCACTGAATCTGATCTGACAGGGCTTGATATTGGACTTGCCAGACCTCAAACTGTGAGAAATGCATTTCCATTATTTATAGATTTCCTCCTCTGCATTGTAAGAGCAGGAACACCCTAAGACACAACCCCACCAAGATGCCACCATCTTTTTACACCATCCCTTCACTGAGCACAGACACAAGAGTGCCACCGCCAATGTCACCCTCCAAACCTCCCTGCTCCCTCAGTCCACCAGGCTTCCAAAATGTGGGCCATGTGCCCCTACCTTTCCAGCCACCTGAGACACAGACTCCAAGAGGGCGTTATAGGTACCCACTGTAAATCTGAATTGTGAGACTCATCAATCTACTATGTTCTAAAGCCCAACTTTTTCCTGGCAATTGGTAGTTTAAAGACCTATACAACTGGGTAGTACATTAAAATGCATGGAAAAAACTTGTGGCTTCTCTGAGGAGACAGAAAAATCAATTGTAAAAATCACACATAATTGTCTATAAGGAACTTCAGTGAGTTCCAGAGAACCATGAGCCCCTGGGGAATTGTGATGAGGTGTACAGCCTTCTCAGTTTGCCTGGGCAAAGCTAGCCACTCTTTCCCATTCATCTTCTATGACCATTATCATATTGACTGGTAGTAACTTGCTTTTGTGCCTGCATCCCCACCAAAATGTATGGTGGCACATGCCTATAATCCTAGCATTCTGGGAGACTGAGGCAGGAGGACTGCAAGTCTGAGCCCAGCCTGGGCAATTTAGTGACTTCACAAGATCCTGATTCAAAATAAAAAGTAAAAGCATCTGAGGATGTAGCTCAGTGTGAAAGTGCTAGGTTCAATCCCCAGTACTATACCGAAAGAAACACAAAAAAGAAAAGAAATCATGGATCCCATGAGAGAGACAAAAGCCCGGAGAAAGAGAGGGGAAGGAAGAAAAGCATAGAATCTCAGGGATACCTATATTTAGGGGCAGGAGAAAGAAAAGAAGATTAGTTACACTTTCTTAGTCTATTTTTGTTACTATAACACAATTTCTGGGGCTGGATACTTCATAAAGTAAAGAGGTTGACCCAGCTCACAACCCACTCTCAGGGAATCAGGCAGGTTTAAGAGATCAGCACTTGCACCCTGAGAAAAGCATTAATTCCCCTTAATGATACCAATAGCTTTCAGTGCTTCCACTGGGGACCACTCTTGCAGCACAGAAACTTTCAGGGACAAGCAGTGTCTAGACCTCCCAAGACTTCATATCCCTTCACTCAAACTCCCAGCCTAGGGCAGAAAAAAAACCTGAGTCCTGTTGCTTATTCCTGATATGTGCATGGAGGCCCTGAAATGTCAAATCGCTGAGGAATGGAAGAGAATTGTAAAGAACTTTCCAAGTTGTTACAGTAGCAGCTCTATGAATATGTTTTGAATAAATAACAGTAGCTGCTTGGCAAGCAATGAGCTCTTGATGGTCATTGGCTCCCATCCAGTTCTCTTCCAAGCCTTTGAAAGAGAAATAAATACATTGTAGGCTATATTCACTTTGGTCAGCTTCAGAATTGTGCTTCTGTGCCTGCCGAGGGAGGAAGGGAGGAGTGCATGTAAAGATGGATGTAAGACAAGGAAAGATCTCTAAACTTCAATTATGAAATATGGCTCCCAGGACCCTTATCATGCATATTCAGGTAAACTGGAGAAGAAGGACTAGTAAAATGGTCTAATTCCATTATTAGGGAGAAATATAGATTGCCCTTTCTTAGTGTTTTCTGTGCTCAGAATGCCTGAGATTAGGCAATTTATTTTAAAAATAGAAATTTATTTCTTACAGTTTGAAAGGCTGGGAAGACCAAGGGTATGATACCAGCATTGGTGAGGGGCTTCTTGCCATCCTCACAGGGCTAAGAATCTAGAGTTTATAAACTCAGGTCCCTCTTCCCCTTCCCCTCCCCCTGAACTTCCTCCTCCTTCTCCACTTCCTCCCCCTTTTCCTCCCCACCCTTCTTCTTGTTTTTGTACTGAAGATTATGAGGATTGGACCCAGGGAGCACTGAGCCATATCATCACCAGTTCTTCTCCTTTTTGTTTGTTTGTTTCTTTGTATGTTGGGGAACAGGGTCTGGTTAACTTGCCCAGGCCAGCATGGAACTTGTGATCTTCCTGTAACAGCCTTTCCAGTAGCTGAGATTACAAGTGTGTGCCACCATGCCCACCTTCTCACTCTCTTCTTATAACAGCATGGATCCCATGGTGAGGCCCCACCCTCCTAACCTTACCTGCCACTAATTCCAAATGTCATCGACAGGGGAGTGTGGAAATTGAGTGTCCACCATACGAACCCTTGGGGGACATGTTTATACCTCAGTATCCTCTCTCTGTCCTGCTAACCAACAGGCAGCTGAAACAAATACATAGCATGTGTGTCTCTGATATGAAGAAAAGAGTTGGTTTACAATGCAATCACTACTGCGTTCCCAGGCAGAGCTCACTGAGCAAGGTTGGAGTGGCAAGCATCATGGAGACTGTTATCACCCTTCACACTGCCTCACTTAGTGTGATGCCAGCCTCTCTCCAGCCCTGGGAAGATGGATTGGTTAATTCACCAACCACTGAATGATCAGTAATGAACAAAAAGCCTATGCCTAGGGCCGGAAGGTGAATCTTCCACTCCAACACGTGGCTGCTGCAAACTCCCCAGGCAAGAAGAGCAGGTTCCCTATAGGAAAAGCGAGGTGCCATCGGGACACACATATGTGGAGGGTGAGAAGACAAACCTGCAGTTCGATTGACAATCTATTTGCCTGTGTCAGTGACCAGTATATTTGTCTTAACACAACTGTAAGGAGCAGAGATTTAATTTGGCTCACAGTCTGTAGAGGTTTGGTCCATAACAGACTGGCTCCAAGGCAGGGCTGCATGGCAGAGGGGCACCATGGAAAATTGCTCATGGCATGGTGACAGGACACAGAGATCGAGGAAGGGCAGGAGGTAGATCCTTAAAGGCTACACCCCAAGTGACCACCTCCTCCCACCAGGCCTCACTTTGCAACATCACACTGTGAACTCGTCAGTGGACTAAACCGTGAATGAGGATTGCACCCCATGATCCCTTCACCTCCCCAGAGCCCCCACCCAGAGGTGCATGAGGCTTTGGGGAGCATCAGATATAAACCATAGAAATATGAGTGAGGATCTTCTATAGAAACAGAACCAATAGGATGAAGATAGAGGGAGAGAGATTATTCATGATAAGGGCTTTCTGGGACAGCCCATGATGTAGTGCCAAGTCTGAGGGCAAGAAAACCAAGGCTGCAGAGAGCAAAAATTCTTTCTTACTCAGCCTTTTATTCTACTCAGGCCTTCAACAGACTGCATGAGGCCCACCTTCACTAAAGAGAGTAAATAATACACTTTACTACACCTACCAACTAGATATTGTAATAATGTAATGTTAATTTCACCCAGAAACATCCTCCAAGCCACACCATGAATAGTGTGTGACAAAATATCTGGGACCCCTCATGGCCTGGTCAGTGTCACATAGAATTTATCATCCAGTCAGGAAATATGCTCACAGATTTAATGTTCAAAGGTTTAACATGAAGAGCCCAGCATGAGGGGCCCTCCCTATAATCCCGGCACTGAATAGGCTGAAGCAGGAGGATTGAGAATTCCCGCCCATCTGCCCTGCACAGGAAGACCCAGGCCAGCCTTGACTACAGAGTCAGACCCTGTCTCAAAAAACACAACAAAACTTCCTGCTCGGGGCACACTGGTGGGTCCGTGACCTCGCCGACTGCGCACCACCAGATCCAGTACAGTAAGGAAGGTAACCGCATGAGCGCCCTTGAAACACCCCTAGGACCTGCTCCACACCCCCACCCCTGTTCTCAAACCTCCTGATTGGGCCAGTCCTTGGACCCACTCTGCAGAGGCATAGGTGGTCATCAAGTGTATTTTTCTGAGCTGACATCTTTGAACATCTTTAAAGAAAGGACAGGGGGAACCTGTAATAGAACTGAGTGGAGTTCAACCCAGTGGGTTGGGAAACTCAATTTAGGCCTTGTGGACTGAGGTCAGTCTGAGTCGCGGGGACCTGACATTGGCTAGCTGAGATCAGGGGATTCGGTTCTGCACTTGGCTGTACAGGAGGTATAATATGACAACAGAGACATCGTCTGAAAGAGGCCCTTCAAATTCTTTTTTTTTTTTTTTTTCTTTTCCTCGTTCCACCCTAAAATTTCTTTCTTTTTTCTGTCCTCTCTCTCCAACTCAGTCTCTTGTTCCACCTTATTATCCCACATCTCCCTTTTTATTCCTGCTTCTGCCCTAACTCAGGCTTCTTCTTTTATTATTTTTTTCTTTTTTTCTTTATGTTCTTTTCTCCTGTCATTTTACCTCATTCATGGCTCTTTTTTTTTTTTTCTTTTCCTCATTCCACCCTAAAATTTCTTTCTTTTTTCTGTCCTCTCTCTCCAACTCAGTCTCTTGCTCCATCTTATTATCCCACATCTCCCTTTTTATTACTGCTCCTGCCCTAACTCAGGCTTCTTCTTTTATTATTTTTTTATTTTTTTCTTTATGTTCTTTTCTCCTGTCATTTTACCTTATTCATGGCTCTGGAGCTTCAAGGGAAGGTGAACCCCTGTTACTGTCAAGGGAATATATTCTTGTCCTTATTTCTGGACTCTGTCTATCCCCTTTGAAGTCAATAGTTTCATAGAGATAGTGTGGTCATTCTACAATCGCTGGCTTCACTTCAAACCTTTTCCAATTCTTTCACTTATCTACTCCTCTCATCCTAACTCAGTCTAACACCCCATCCTAAATGGTAAAGATGCTATATTGAAAAGTGTATTCACTGCAAACATATTTTGGGCTGCTTCTTGATATTAATTTAATTCATGTGGTTTAAAGGTGATAGTTTAATGACTACCACAAGTGGTCAATTTGCAAGCTGTGCTTGATCCTATTGGGCTGCTGAGTGTATCAATTGGGATTAAGGATTGTGATAGATTTGATGAGTTGTTTTCTCTGATATTATGAAAATGAGGATGGCTATGAGTCATGAGAGACTCAAAAGCTAAAATGCAACTATATCAGGAATATTTAAGTAATAACCCAGAAAATAACCAAGGACAACTCAACAATAAAAATAAAAATGAGAAAACACTTAAGCAAGACACAAAGACAGACTTCCAGTTCACCAATGGCAAACAGTAGGGCAAATGAGGATGAAAAGTCTGATAGTGAACCAGCAGGACACCCTGGACCCATAGCACAGGAGGTAACAAACAGATCAATCAGGCTCTAGAAAAATTCAAGTCAGAAATAATTTCCCAGTTAACCATAGAGATGATGAGCAAAATGGAAATCATGATTCGAGACTCTAGAACAGAAACTGACAAAAAAATAGATGAGCTCAAGACC
>NW_022900947.1:40496022-40497042 GCF_012274545.1 Fukomys damarensis | reverse complement strand
CCAAATATAAATGCCCCCAACTATATAAAACAAATATTAAGTAACATGAAAAACCAAATAAGCACTAATAGAATTGTAGTGGGGGATTTAAATACCCCACTATCACAAATTGACAGATCATCTAGGCAGAATATCAACAATGAAATAATAGAACTGAACCAAGCTCTGGAACACATGGACTTAATAGATGTCTACAGAGTATTCCACCAAAATATACATTCTTTTCAGCAGCACATGGATCATTCTCCAAGATCGACTACATATTGGCTCACAGAACAGATCTGAATAAATGCAAAAGAATTGAACTCATCCCCTGTATATTATCAGATTATAGTGCAATCAAGCTGGAGATCAATAGCACAAGAAACTGTAAGAACTTCACAAGCACATGGAAATCAAACAATGCTCTCCTAAACAATCAATGGATTACAGAGGAAATTAAAGAAGAAATTAGACAGTTTTTACAAATAAATGAAAATGCCAATACAACATACAGGAATCTATGGGACACAATGAAAGCAGTTCTACAGGGAAAATTCATAACATTGAATGCCCACACTAGGAAAACAGAGCAGGCTCAAATAAACAACCTAATGATGAATCTTAGACTCCTAGAAAAACAAGAGCAAGAAAAACCCAAAGCTCAAACAAGAGAGGAAATTATAAAGATAAGACCAGAAATCAATGCAATGGAAAATAAGAAAATGATACAAAAATAAAAGAAACAAAGAGCTGGTTTTTTGAAAGAATAAATAAAATTGACAAACCCTTAGCTAATCTTATCAAAAAAAGGAAGGAAAAGGCTCAGATCCTTGCAATCAGGAATGAAAAAGGCGAAGTCACAACAGATCCAAAAGAAATCCAGAGGATCATTAATACATACTTTGAGAACCTGTACTACAATAAAATGGAAAACACAGAAGAAATGGACAGATTTCTAGATACTTATGAATTACCAAAGTTGAACAAAGAAAATTAAAAACATTTTAAACACCCCAATTACAGTCAGTGAAATTGAAA
>NW_022900947.1:40463551-40495587 GCF_012274545.1 Fukomys damarensis | reverse complement strand
GAAAAAGCATTTGATAAAATTCAACACCCATTCATGATAAAAAAAACCTGCAAAAAATTGGAATAAATGGTCTATACCTCAACTTAATAAAGGCTATCTATGAAAAACCAACAGCCAACATCATATTAAATGGCGAAAAACTGAAAACCTTCACGTTAAAATCAGGAATAAGACAAGGATGCCCACTGTCACCACTCCTCTTCGATATAGCTCTGGAAACATTAGCCACAGCAATTAGACAAGAGAAAGAAATTAAAGCAATAAAGGTAGGAAAGGAAGAAGTTAAGCTGTCATTATTTGCTGATGATATGATATTCTACATTGAAGACCCAAAAAACTCTACCAAAAGATTTCTAGACTTAATTGACAGATTCAGTAGAATAGCTGGATACAAGGTGAACACCTGAAAATCAATAGCCTTCTTTTACACAAATAACAGACTCACTGAGAGAGAAATAAGGGAAACAATTCCTTTCACAATAGCATCCCAAAAAAATGAAGTATCTAAGAATCAATCTAACAAAAGAAGCAAACGATCTCTACCCTGAAAACTATAACACTCTGAAAAATGAAATTGAAGAGGATATTAAAAAAATGCAAAGATATCCCCTGCTCCTGGGTAGGAAGAATCAACATAGTGAAAATGGCCATACACCCAAAACTGCTATACAGATTCAATGCAATGCCAATGGAAATTCCAACACTCTATTTCACAGAACTAGAAAAAAGAATCCAAAAATTCATTTGGAGCCATAAGAGATCTAGAATACAAAAGCCATCCTAGGCAACAGACACATGGCAGCAGTTATAACAATTCCCAATTTGAAACTATACTACAAAGCCACTGTGATAAAAAAAAAAAAAAGCATGGTACTGGTAAAGAAATAGGCCTGAGGATCAGTGAAACAGACTGGAAGACACAAAAACAAATCCAGATGTACTCAGCTATGTCATCTTTGACAAAGGAGCTGACCATGCTCAGTGGAGGAAAGATAGCCTCTTTAATAAATGGTGCTGGAAAAACTGGTTTTCAACCTGACACAGATTAAAACTGGACCCTTATGTTTCACGATACACTAAATTAAAATCCAAGTGGATTAAAGATCTAAATATTAAAACAGAAACACTAAACTTGCTGGAAGATAAGTTAGGCAGAACTCTGGAACACATTGGCATAGGAAAAGACTTTATGAACAAATCCTCAGTAGCATGGGAACTAGCAGAAAGAATCAACAACTGAGATCTCATCTTATTAAAAAGCTTCTGTGCTGCAAAAGAAACCATCATCAGAACTAACAGACAACCTACAACATGGGAAAAAATTTTTACCAGCTGTTCCTCAGACAAAGGACTATTATCTAGAATATATAAAGAACTCAAAACAATTAGCCCCCCTAAATATAAAGACCCAATTCAAAAATGGGCATCCTAAATGAACAAACATTTATGAGACAAAGAAGTAAAAGCAGCAAGTAAATATATGAAAAAATGTTCCACATCACTGGTCATTCAAGAGATGCAGATGAAAACAACACTGAGATTTCACCTCACCCCACAAAGAATGGCTGCTATCAAGAAATTAATCAATAACAAATGTTGGCGGAGTTGTGGGAAGAAAGGAACCCTTCTCCATTGTTGGTGGGAGTGTGGTTGGTGCAACCACTATGGAAATCAATATGGAGATACTCAAAGAGCTGGAACTAGAGGTTCCATTTGACCCAGGCATCCCTCTGCTGGGTATCTTTCCAAAAGAACTAAAAGAATCATATCACAGTGATGTATGCGCACCCATGTTTATAGTGGCACAGTTTGTAATAGCTAAAACTTGGAAACAACCCATTTACCCGACAGTTGGAAACTGGATAAAGAAGATGTGGTTTTTCTATATAATAGAATACTACTCAGCCATAAAGAAATTGACCATGCTCAGTGGAGGAAAGATAGCCTCTTTAATAAATGGTGCTGGAAAAACTGGTTTTCAACCTGACACAGATTAAAACTGGACCCTTATGTTTCACGATACACTAAATTAAAATCCAAGTGGATTAAAGATCTAAATATTAAAACAGAAACACTAAACTTGCTGGAAGATAAGTTAGGCAGAACTCTGGAACACATTGGCATAGGAAAAGACTTTATGAACAAATCCTCAGTAGCATGGGAACTAGCAGAAAGAATCAACAACTGAGATCTCATCTTATTAAAAAGCTTCTGTGCTGCAAAAGAAACCATCATCAGAACTAACAGACAACCTACAACATGGGAAAAAACTTTTACCAGCTGTTCCTCAGACAAAGGACTATTATCTAGAATATATAAAGAACTCAAAACAATTAGCCCCCCTAAATATAAAGACCCAATTCAAAAATGGGCATCCTAAATGAACAAACATTTATGAGACAAAGAAGTAAAAGCAGCAAGTAAATATATGAAAAAATGTTCCACATCACTGGTCATTCAAGAGATGCAGATGAAAACAACACTGAGATTCCACCTCACCCCACAAAGAATGGCTGCTATCAAGAAATTAATCAATAACAAATGTTGGCGGGGTTGTGGGAAGAAAGGAACCCTTCTCCATTGTTGGTGGGAGTGTGGTTGGTGCAACCACTATGGAAATCAATATGGAGATACCTCAAAGAGCTGGAACTAGAGGTTCCATTTGACCCAGCTATCCCTCTGCTGGGTATCTTTCCAAAAGAACTAAAAGAATCATATCACAGTGATGTATGCGCACCCATGTTTATAGCGGCACAGTTTGTAATAGCTAAAACTTGGAAACAACCCATTTGCCCGACAGTTGGAAACTGGATAAAGAAGATGTGGTTTTTCTATATAATAGAATACTACTCAGCCATAAAGAAAGAGAAAATAGATTTATTCATAGGAAAATGGATACATATTGAGGATATACTCCTAAGTGAAATAAATAAGTCACACATGTGTAAATACTGAACAGTTTCTCTGGTGTGAATAAACTGCAATAATACATAAGATCCTAATAAGATTACTGACATTTAGAAATGGGAAGAAAGGAGCTAAAGGTGTAGGGAAGGTGGAATGGGTAGGGGAAGGGCAATAAGGGAAAAGAAAAAAATGTGAGATAAAGAAAAGAAGGAAATAAAGTGCTGTAGATGGGGAGGGGAGGAGGGGGTGAAGGCAGGGCAGGGACAAGGGGAAAAAATAAGAACCAAGACCTGTCATCTAAAGGTCTTGTTCCCAACAATGAATGTATCTGTACTATATATCTAAAATGTACAAATAAACTCTATTAAAGCTGAAAAAAAAAACACAACCAAAAAAATTTAATGTCACACCCGAAAGTAAAATTATTTAGATGGTGAACCTCCCCTTGTTCAACTCCTGCTGGCTTTGCCACCTAGTTCTTCAATCCCACATTGGCTTCCCTTTGTTTAAGGATATTCCTCACTGCCCTCCTCTCCAGAGCTTCACATGTACCGATCTCCTGCCCGTCCTAGCTACCTCTCCCCTGCCAGCCTTCAGATCTTGTTTTGAAAGGGACCTCCTCAAGGGGACTGAGCCTTGATCCACTTTTTCCTCATCATGGCATAGAACCCTTCCTTGCCCCTTCCAGATGCCAGAAGCCAGCAGCTTGTGGTCAGGAACTGTTGCTCAACAGCGTTTTTCCAAGTTATGATCCCAAGTTATGATTTTGCTGAGCCAGGGCTGTATTGGGTGTGCCATCTTCACTTACTTTCCAAGGTGCAGTTACTGATGTTGAAATGAGCCACGTCAAGGGAGAAGCAATTCTTTTTCTAGGGACCAGCGCACAAACAAAACCAGAGTGTGAAAATCAGAGTGGGAGGCTGGACAGCCTGTTTTCCACAGAGCTAGGCTGGTCTTCGAGGTGCTCTGGAGACTCCCAGGCCCTATGTAACATGGCTATCACTTCCTGGTTCTACTCTGGTCTCACCCACACAGCTCTGCCTGGCACTGTCTCTGCTGTAACCACCTTGACCCCTGTGCTGTGCTCCAAACACTCCCAGCATGCTCCTGCCACAGGGCCTTTGCACTACTCTTCTCCTTGCCTGGAATCCTTTTAATCCTTTTTGTCTTAGCTGTATCCACACAGAGATTCCTTACTTTCTTCAGTCACACTCAGATGGCAACTTTTTGGTGAGAGATTCTTTGACCACCTTATTTAAGCCTAACTCACTTTGAAGTACTTCTCACTCCATTCTCTCTCTCTCTCTCTCTCTCTCTCTCTCTCTCTCTCTCCTTTTTTCTTCTCTTCTCTCCTTCTTCTTTTTTTCAGCAGAGTCTCCCTGTGTAGTCCAGGCTGATCTCAAATTCATGGCGATCCTCTTGCCTCAGCCTCCCATGTCCTGGGAGTACAGGTGTGTGCCACCATGCCCAGTTTCTGCTATATTTCTGATCCCATCTAACACACTGTATTTATCTTGTTTCTTGTCTATCTCTGTCTGATAAAATTAAGCTCTACAGGGTAAGGATTTCTGTCTATTTCTGTTGTGTTCCTAGAGCCTAAATCAGTCACTAAAGTGGCACTTGCTGAGCCCTCAGTAAATACTTGCTGAATACAAATGGACAAAACATGTAATACCACAAAGACAAGGTAAGACCAAGAGGGCAGGAATGAGTTCCAAGTTGGGAAAACACAGGTGCTAAAGGTAGACAAGGAAGAAAGTGGAAAACAGAATGATCTAAAACAAAGTACAAAAAGACAAGACCCAGCCAGCCTGTGATGAAGCCAGCAAGCACCGCTATTTGGAAATCAATTACAAGAGCATGTTGGGTCTGGTCAAGGGCTGGACTCAGTCAGCAGCCTTCCTGATGCCAAGCCAGAGGGAGGGAGCCTTACTGTAGCTGCAGAACAAAGCCCCAAGCTAGGAGGCCAAGAAGCAAACCAAATGAACAGCAAGAACACGGAAGCTCAGGGCCAGGGGTGTAGTTCAGTGCTAGATTACTTGCCTAGTATGCACAGGTCCAGTGTCAGCTCCCCACACTGCACAAGAGAGGGAGCAGGAGACAGAAACCTAGAATATTGACCTGAGAGATGAGGAGTGGGAATGAAGTGAGCAGAGATGGAGAGGTGTGCAGCCAGGGATTGAGTGATGCCAATGAGCAAATTTACTCAATTCAATTCCACTTTCTTCTTCTTCTTCTTCTCCTTCTCCTTCTCCTTCTCCTTCTCCTTCTCCTTCTCCTTCTCCTTCTCCTTCTCCTTTTCTTCTTTCTGTTTTACAGTACTAAAGATTGAGCCTCAAGCTCTATACATACTAGACAAGCATTCTAACACTGAGCTGCATCCTCAACCCTTGCTAAGTTGCTCAGGCTGGCCTTGAACTCTCAATTCTCTTGCCTTATAGCCTCCTGAGTAGCTGGGGGTGCAGCATGCACCACCATGCCTGACTTATCCAAGTGTTAAATGTTGGTATTCTCTCCTTCTCCTTCTCCTTCTCCTTCTCCTTCTCCTTCTCCTTCTCCTTCTCCTTCTCCTTCTTCTTCTTCTTCTTCTTTCTGTTTTACAGTACTAAAGATTGAGCCTCAAGCTCTATACATACTAGACAAGCATTCTAACACTGAGCTGCATCCTCAACCCTTGCTAAGTTGCTCAGGCTGGCCTTGAACTCTCAATTCTCTTGCCTTATAGCCTCCTGAGTAGCTGGGGGTGCGGCATGCACCACCATGCCTGACTTACCCAAGTCTTAAATGTTGGTATTTTCCAGTCTTTCACCCACACCTTCTGCCCTTTCTCATTCCAGTATCCCAGGGTGGGAGGGCTCTAATTCTTTTGGGTCCCAAGGTCTTTCTATATTCTAATGGCTCAAATCTCAAAGCACAGGCTAACTGCCATCTTCTGATCAGATTCCAGCTTCTGGCCTATTTTGTACCATGATCATCTCAAATTCACTGTGTCCCAGAACAATGTGCTCACCTTTCCTCAACAAAGCAGTCTCTTCTCCAGCCTTGGCCATTCACTTTCCAAAGCCAATAGGCCATAAATAAGGTGAGGCATTGGTAGAACTAGATCATCTGCCTACAAAGCAGGGATCAGGTGTTCTGGGAGTGAGTGGCTTTTTACATTGGTCTGCTCAGGCTGACTTAAAAAGATAACATAGGCTCTGTGATTTACACAACAGAAATGTATTTCCTTATAGCTTTTGAGGCTGGGAAGTCCAATGTAAAGATGCCAGCCCATTTGGTTAAGGTATAGGCTCTTGTCTCTCCTGCAGACACTGTGCTCTCTCATGGGGGAAGGAGAAGGTTTGAGAGCTCTCTTTTCCTCTTTTTATAAAGCCACTGTCCTAATGGATTTGAGTTCCACCTTTATGCCACATATAATGTGTTGCGTGTGCCGCTGAAGATCAAACACAGAGCCTTTCACATGCTAGCCTATGCTGCATCCTGAGCTACACCCCAGCCCTACTCATTTAATCTTGTGTTTTGTTTTGTTTTGTTTTGGGTACTAGGGATTGAACTCAGGAACTTGTGCTTGTGAGGCTGGCAGGAGAACCAAAGAGCTAAATCCCTGGCCCTCATTTAATCTTAATTACCTCCTGAAGACTCTATTTGCACATAGTCACATTGGTTTTATGATGTAAACATACGAATTTAGTGGGGGTGCAATTCAGTCCATAACACCCTTCAATGGACTAAACACTGTGCATGGTGCTTTGTGCAAATTATATAATTTGCCATGACTGTATCCTAACAGGATGAGAATTACTACGTCTTACATAGGAGAAAGCTGGGGTACGAGTCTGAATAATTTGGAGAGATGAGTGGGTGCCCTTTTCAGACTATCACACTACTGTGGTGAAGGATCCACAGCCCTAGGATGAAGGCTCATTGATATTTTTTAAGTTTATTGAGGTAAAATTTCATATAACATAAAATTAACACCTTAAAATGGATATTTCTGCCAGGCCTGGTAGTGTACATCTGTAATTCCAGTTACTTGGAAGGCTGAAGCAGGAGGATCAAAAGTTTGAGGCCAGCCTGGGCAATCTAGGGAGATCTTGTCTTAAAAAATAAAAAGGACTAGGGCCGGGGATTTAGCTCAGCAGTTCAGTGGCCCGCCTTGCAAGAGCAAGGACGCAAGTTCAACCCCCGGTACCAAAAAATAAAAATAAAAAAGACTAAAGATGTAACTCTGTGGTAGAGTGTCCCTGGCTACTATCCCCAGTACAGAAAAAAGGAAGGAGGGATAGGGGGAAGGCAGGGGAAAGAGGAAGATAATTCATGGTGTGTGCTACACTTACAATTGTCATGCAACTCCTACCTCTCTCTAGCTCCACAAATTTACCCACTGCTGGCATGATGGCGCTCACTTATAATCCCAGAACTCAGGAGGCTGAGGCAGAAGGATGACCATGAGTTTGGGGTCAGCCTGGATCTAAATATAGATTGGTATTTTGAGGCCGAATCCTGTAAAGTAGTTCAGGCTGGCTTTGAACTCATTATGATCAAATGCAGACTAAGATAGATTGATGATAGATTGATATAGAGAGTGTATAGATATATGATATGAATAAATGTAAGTATGGATGATACAGGTATAGATATCACCCACTAAGTGGTTTCTCCCCATTCCACCTCCTCTCAGCCCCTGGCAGGAATTGTGACTTTGAAGTCAGCTTTTTTCCTACCAAAATCCCTTCCTCACTTCTTTTTAGGTCAAAAACACAGATCTAACAAAAAGGCAGCGACATCTTTGACATGAAGAACCAGGACGGGTGTGAGGGCAACAGCTAAAGGCACCTACCTAGGTGAGAAGGGGAGGCATAGTGAGATGAGAGGCAGATTTCCTGCTTGTTTCTGGGTCATGTACCTCACTGTGCCTGGGTTCTGTCCACTTGTGCTATCAACTTTTGTAACTAAGTCTTAGAAGGTAAGACCAGAACAGGGGGAAAACAATTAAAAATCTTCAAGCTTTGTTTTGTGGTTGCAATTGATTGGTCTCTTAGAGGGTTGCAGTGGAGTTGTCAAGGTCTATAAAGGGGAAGGAGGAGAAGCTGCAGACTGAAGGAACAGAGTGGCCTCTGGGGACTGGAAGAGTGGAAGTGTTGTTTGGGGTAGCGTGGAGAGCACTAGAGCCCATGGCTGTTTCCCAAGCAGCTCCCAGTGAGACCGGGCTGCAGACCCCAGGGAGGGCAACTGGCACCGAAACCTTGGGAATCACAGGGAACAGGGCACAGGTAACACAGTGGTTACCATGGGGCCACAGGAGCCCTGTGTCTGAGCCACCTGCCTGACTGACAGGACCTGTCCAAGCTGCAGAGTTCTGCAGTGAATCCCAAGGCTCCCAACCAAACACCCACTGCCCCGTGTGCTGGACAGGACACAGATAGACCAAATCCTGGAAGTCAGCCATCCTTAACCAGAGGAGAAATGCCCCACACTTTAAATGAAATTGACTCACTGCTTTGGCTAATGAAGACTAATGAACAAAGCTAATTTGATTAGAACATAGAGCCAAGTTAACAACTCAGACACCAAAGATTCTAGAGCAATTCATGCCTATTCCACTGCATCAAGGGAAAATCTGTCCCTGGTACATCTGTGAGCATAAATAGAGGAAAGAAGCATTCAGACAGCAAAATTTTAATTATATAAAGAGAATGTTATACTTTCCATTTAATGAAGCCTTCTCCACAAAGGTGTTGATACTATAATAATCCAATACAAATCTGTCAATTGACACAATGAAACCACTCAAGTCTTGCAAAATCTTTGCTTCATTCTTTATAATGTCAAAAATTACAACTCAAATTAAATCTTCATGTGTTTAATAAAACTTCAACTATTTTGCAAGTTTCCTTTTCTAAGGGTGATGTTTTAGCCAGAGAAATGTTTAAGTATGTATTCATAAATAATCTTAAAACTTCAACTATTTTGCAAGTTTCCTTTTCTAAGGGTGATGTTTTAGCCAGAGAAATGTTTTTTAAGTATGTATTCATAAATAATTTGATACCAGCAACCAACTGTTTGTGTTGAAAATAAGTAGCAAGCTAAAAATTTGTGACAGTTTAATAGCTGCTTGACAGCTCTGAAGGCAAGCCAACAGGCCACCTTGCCAAATCAGTAAGTTGGACTCACTTAAGTTGTGTGAGCTGCTGGATCTTTCAGGAATCAGAAAAGACAAGTCAGCAATGAGAAGAATTCATAAAAAGAGAATAAAGTGTTATAAGAAAAGAACTTGTCTTTGAATCATCAGAAGTGACTAAAATATTTCAATATGGCCTTTATTTTTGTTCACCATTTTGCTTGTCTATGAAATATTTACAGGTCTTCCCCACTAGGAGAAATCAAAACCCATTAAATGCAATATGTCTCAGTTGATTCAATAAAATGAGGTAGATAGAATCTTTATTATGAGAAGGGAGAAACAATGGGAAGTCTGGGAATTGGATTTCCAAATATCACTCTTAATTTGATTGAACAATAGAATGTATATAAACAATGGAGAGGAGAGAAATTGATGTTCCAAGCATCAGTCTGCTTTCCTGAGCAATTGTTTCACTGGGCAGGAGCATGGGCCTCTTGTAGGGACCATGCTCTTCTGCAACCTCCCAGGTATTTCCAGACCTGCCATTCAAGCATCTTCCATTGCAAACCTTCCTCAAGGACAAATTTTTGTCTTTGTTGCCCTCCCATTTCATTTTCTTTTCCTTTAAGGATTTCCCCAACATATACATGTTGCCCTTGTCTTAGGACTATACAAGAGAGCAGCCATCTACCTCTTTTCTGGTTTTGAGTAGGTTCTTTATGCACAGAGACTAGCCTGGGGCATCTGAATACATACAGCCTATGTATTCTCCTTATACTTGAAATCACCTCTAGATTCCTTATAATGGCTACTACAATATAAATGCTTTTCAAATAGTTGTTATACTGTGCTACTTAGGGATTATTGTAAGAAAAAAATCTGTACATCTTCCGTACTGATATACTTTTACCCTTGATAATTTATATCTGCAGTTGGTTGTTCTGCAAATGTGGAACCCTTGAACAGGGAGGGCTGATAGTATAATCTTCTGGACCTAACATGTAGAAATAACTTCCAGGGGTGACTATGGGTAAGATCTAAAGGATGTGTATTCAGAAATCCACTGATGGCTTGTGATGCCTGAGTTCCATGCTAGTCTTTGATAAAACATTGTCTACTATTAGTAGGTGACAATAAACCGAGAATATATTAACTATAATCTATTAGTGAGATTTAGTGTCAACAATGGGTTTTTTTTCTGTTTTATTACTTTAAACAATTTTTGGGGGGGTATTGGGGGTGGAACCAAGGGCCTTGATACTGAGCTACCTTCCCGATGCTCTTCATTTTTTTTGTTTTAAGGCAAGGCCACACTAAGTCACTAAGTTGGCCAGGCTGGGTTTGAAATTGCAATACTCTTGCCTCAGTCTTCTAGAGTGCTGGGATTACAGGAATGTGTCACCATATCTAGCCTCTATTTTCTTTCATAGCTGACTTCAGAGAGAGAGAGAGAGAGAATACTGAGATGGCAGAGTGGTGATCAGCATCAAAACTCAGTGTCTCAAAGATTTGTAATCCAGACACCGGAAAATAATTGCTTGAGACAAAAATAAAGAGAAGTAGATCGCTGGGAAGAACTGACAGGAAAATGAGAAACTATAGAGAAGCTTGAAAAATTGACCAAAATGAAAGAAATGAAACAGTCTGGACTGTCTCCCAGGCTCCCAGCTTGTGGCTTGTGGAGGTGGGAAGTGCCTAGCTTTTCAGGAGCAAGGTGGGGTGCTAGAGGCCTCAGGAAGAAACATCTATGCCAGACCTGGCCAGATCTGCAGGCACAGAGTGCGGTTTTATTCCAAGGGGACTCTCTCCATACAGTATGCAACAGCTAGACAGAGATCTAAGTGCAGACACTTGACATAATGCTGGAGAGTGCTTGACTGGGTTCCATTCTGGGAAGGGAGTAAATGCTTGAATCTTGGACTCAGAACAGCCAGGGGACAGCTTCACTTCAGGATTCCCAGTGTTATCCTCCCCCAGTGACTGGGTGAGATACAGGCATAGGAGATAGAGGCAAACAGGGAGAGGGGTGGAAATAGATACTGTAAAGTGCTTGACCTTGGACCAGGAAGAACATGAGTTCTGTCCTTGAGATAGGAGTCCAGTCCCAGATGGAGTTCCACTGGGTCTGAAAGTGCCTACATTGAGTACTTGAGCCCTCACCCTACTACCTGCATCCAGCACTACAGATATAGAATCTAATTGCCTTATTTATCTACATGTGCAATCAGGATGACATCTTGGTCTGGACATTGTCTGGGAGAAACAGAGGCCTTTGAAATAGGAGAGACCCTAGCAAACACACAGTACACAAGATTAGACAGAGAAAAATCATGAATTGCTGGGCTCCAATACTAAAGATCCAGAAAGAAAACTACTCATTCAAAAATACAATGAAATTTTTTCCTTCTGTTTTTGGTCTCTTTTTATTTTATTTTTCCTTCCTTCTATCTTTTTCACTGGTTTATTGGGGTCTGGGGAATTTTCCTTTTACTTCTTCAGACTTTTTTCTTTTTTCTTTTTTCTTTCTTTCTTTTTTTTGCTTCTTTTTGCATTTTAATTTTTTCTTATATTTATTATCTACATTTTTCTTCTTTCCTCCTATTTCTTTTACTTTTCTTTTTTCTGTTACCTTTATCTAGTTATTCAAATATCTTTCTGCTCTGTAATAATATCCATTATCTCAAGTCTCTCTCTTCCTTCTCATCTACTATTGTTTACTTTTCAAAAATTTACTTACATTTTCCAGTTCCAAACTCCCTGTATCATTAATAATATAACCATTAAGCTTTATTAATCTTTAGTTAACTCTCTGTTATTAAGGTTGATTCCTTCCTATCAGTAGAAGCATGGTTAGTGCATTTAGTATAAATTTGCTAAATATTAATATCTGGGTTGTCATAGTGTGTCTACTATAACTGTGGATTTCTTTTCTATGATTAAGTGTGGCACATTATTGATTTTTATGGTATGTCAACATCCAATTTGTCTTGGATATTACCACAGTAGCTGACTTGCTTGATGTTGCCAGCGTCTCATAATTGTTGCCATTAATGGATCTTCTTGGGATGCTAATTCCCAGATTATTTTTGTGACATTACCAATACTATGGTCCATTCCTGGACAACTGCGTGTTGGGTCGATTACACTACATTCCCTCCTCCAAAATTAACAGAAGTGATTGGATCTTGAGATAGGAGCAAAGTACTAAAGTTATCCAAGACCAAAATGCATCACTGAAAAGCAGACTAACTAAAGAATCTTCAAACTAGCAACAAAGCCTTTCCACTGTAAGTGCCTGAAAGCCTAAGGACAAAATGAAACAAACCAAGAACAACAGAAACATGAGAAGACAAGGCAACAAAATGCATTACAAAACCCAGCTCCCCTAAAGCCAATCCTGGGGGTATCAAGGGGAAAGACAGCAAAAGCCACATACGCAAATTATTTGAAAAGATAACAGGATGTTAAAAAACATATCAGTGAGGTGCTCAATAGGATCACAGAAGATATAACTAAACTGATAAAGCAAGTATTAAACAAAATGATCAGGGAACTTACAAAAGATACTAATAAATGCTATCTAAGTTAAACAAAATGATACAAAACACAAATGACCACTTTAGCAAAGATCTAGAAGACTATGAAAAAAGAGAAATCCAGGAGACTAAAAATTATGTTGAGAGAATGGGCAGCAAAATTTGCAGGAGACCACCTCATTGATTATGCCCAAAGCAGGCTGTAAATAGTGTAGTTTGTAAAGAATTAAACCCACAATTTGGCTTGTTTTGAGAAGCAAGTCTGGCTCATAGCTCTGAGCTGGAGATCAGAACCCACCGTGAGGTGCTCTGATAAAAAGTGACCAATATAAGGACAGAATATGAGAATTAGAAGATAGGGATCAATTACTCAGAGAAACTTTAAAAACAAAAATGAAAAAGGTGAAATCATAAGAGACTACAAAAGTCCAGAAGATCATTAGTAATTATTTTGAGAAACTGTACTGTAATAAAATGGAAAACTGAGAAGAAATGTATAGTTTCCTTGATACATATACAAACTACCAAAGATTAACAAAAAGATATTTAAAAACATAGTAATCCAATATCATGCAATGAAACTGAAGAAGCAATAAAAAAAAAACTTCCAATTAAAAAGCATAGGTCCCAATGGATTCATTGCCATATTCTACAAGAACTTTAAAGATCTACCACCAGTATTCCTCACATCCTTTAATAAAACTGAATGGGAAAGAATTCTCCCAAAGTCATTCCCAAAGCAAGCATTGCCCTGATTCAAAAACGAAAAAAGAGCTAGATGTGGTGGTGCATACCTCTAATCCCAGCACTTGGGTGGGTGAGCAAGAGGATCACTACAAGTTCAAGACCAGCCTGAGCTACACTGTGAGATCCTGTTTCAAAAAACAAACAAAAAAATCAGGAAATGACCCAACAAAGAAAGAGAATGGAAGGCCAATCTCTTTAATGTATATAGATGCAAAAATCCTCAACAATATACTGGAAAAAAGAATCCACAAATCAGAAAAATAATACATCATGTCCAAGTAGGATTCATTGCAGGGAGGCTGGGGTGGTTCACCAAACAGAAATCAATTAATGTAATACACCACATAAACAAAAGCAAGGACAAATATGGCGAGCCATTATGGTGAGCCTTGACACAGGCCTAGCCATGATTGAACTTTGAGTCACCTCGCTGGCACGGATGTGCTCTCGCCCATAGCCACGGGCGAGTTCAGCTGGTAGCAGATGTAACCCATAATGGCTATTGTACTCTCGCTCCCGTGCAGCCCTCGCTCCCACGCAGCTGGAGAGTATAAAAGGAAGAGGTTCTGTAATAAAGCAAGCAAGCAAGCAAGGAACATGAGAAGAAAGGTGCCTCCCGTCTCTCTGTCTTCGTCCTTTCAGGTTTAGGACCTGCTGGCAGGATCCTGACATCGCAGCTCGCGACAGACAAAAACCCATGTTCATCTTAACTGACAATGAAAAAGCCTTTGACAAAATCCAACATCTATGCATGAAAAGAAAAATTAAATGGTGTAGAAGGACCTATCTCAATCTGATAAAATCCATGTATGACAAACCAATGGTCAACATCATATTAAATAAAGAGAAGTTGAAAACTTTCCTTCTAAGTAGACAGCAGGTCAGGGATGTCCACTATCACCACTTTTGTTCAATATAGTTCTTGAAACATCAGCCAGAACAATCAGACATGAGAAAGAAATCAAAAGGATATGTATAGGAAAAGAAGTCAAATTATCATTATTTGTAGACGACTAAAAGACTCCTAGAATTAATTACCAAATTCAGTAATATAACAAGATACAAAATCAACACACAAAATCAATAGCATTCCTACATATCAATAAAGAATTCCCCCCAAAATTAGAGAAATAATACCTTCCACAATAGCATCAAGAAAAATTAAATATCTAGGAATTAACATAACCAAGTGAAAGACCTCTACAATGAAAACCATAGTACTCTGAAGAAGGAAATCAAAGAGGACAACAGAAAATGGAAACATATTCCTTGTTCCTGGATAGACAGAACCAAGAGAATCAAAATAGCTATCCTTCCAAAACTGATATGCATAATTAATGCAACTCCAATAAAAATACCAGGAGCATTTCTCACAGACCTAGAGAAAACAAATTCATATGGAACCAGAAGAGACCTAGAGTAGCAAAAGTAATCTTTGACAACAAGAGCAAGGCAGAAGGTGTCACGATTCTGGACTTCAAGTTTTACCACAAAGCTATAGTAATAAAAATAGCATGGTATTGGCAAAGAACAAGGAGGAGGAGGAGAGGGAAGGGGAGGAGGATGAGAAAATAAAATGCACATGTGGACTAATGAAACAGAATAGAGAATGCAGAAACAACTCCAGGAACATTCAGCTACATGATCTTTGACAAGGGGTAACTGGAGAAAACAAAGCCTCTTTAACAAATAGTCCTCCTATTCCTGGGAAGATAGCACAGTGGTAAATAGTAGCAAATCAGCCTCTCCAAGATTTGGAATCCAACCCTGGAATACGATTTAGGGAAGAAAAGAACAAGGGAGGTCAATCTCTGGGACCCAGAAAGTATCTGAAGAGAGAATTGAAGTCCACAGAGAAAGTGAAGAGACAGACTTCAATGAAGAAATAAAAGACGGCATTTGCACTTTCTCCCTGACTCTTAGATTGAGGTGTGAGAAAGGAGGCTCAAACCTATAGAGACACAGTGAAGGTGGGTATTTCCAAAGGCCTCCATATTGGGTTACTCCAGAGGCCTCCAAAGAGAAACACCAGTGGGACAGAGCAGTAGATGCTGTGAACTACAACAGCTGGTTAATAACTCTAGCCCAAGTATAATCTGGAGAGACTGGTTGGCCAGATGCCATTTTATGGAGGGTCCACTGAACCCATAGCTATGGGTGGGCTTCCTCTAAGGGCTCCCAGTGATTGGGTGAGGCATAGCTCGGGAGACATCCAAGGTTAGGGAGCCAACATCTGGCCAGGAAAGGATACCCAGAGTGTGGTAGACTAAAAAACTGCCCAACCTCACAACCAGAAGCCAGGATCAACCTGGACTTCTGTGGAGTTGAAAGCATCAGAAGAGGCACCCTGCCCATTTCCTGCTATTGGCTTGGTAGAATCATCCAGCATGAATCTGGGCTCTGCTGCTTCTTTTGTCTACCAGGAACAATAGAAATATACCCTGAAGTGGATACTACCACAAAACTGTAGACTCCAGAAAATAATCACAGACTTGAAATCACAGAGAAATCATTTTTTTCTTTTTGCTTTTTTCTTTTATCTTGATTATTTATTTTTGTCTTTTCATGAGCATGAACAATATTTCTAGAGGATTTTTTTTGTTTTGCTCTGTTCTTATTTTCATTTGTTCTTTCTTTCCCTTTCATCTTCTTCACGAGTTTCTCAAAACTTGGATAATCATCCTTTGTCCTTTAGCCTTTCTTGTAATTTCTTTCCCTTGAATTCTTTCCTCTTACCCCTTTTAAATATTCTCCCCTCAGGGTAAAATCTCACTATTGATGAGATATTTACCGTATATAATTTTCCAATTTGTTTTAGATTTTGTTATATAACCATAAATCATGGACCTATGGTTAAAGGTGATTGTAGCAGTTAACACAGTTTATCATTTTCTAAGCTACGTTTGATGCTGTTGTTATTGCTGATTGTACTACATTAGCCAAGGTGACATAATTGTTCCTCCCTTATATGCCAACACCACTTGTTCCTCCTCATTTGCCAAGACTATCTGGGTATATTCAGAAGAATCAACCAATGTGAGGGTAGAATATCAGATCCAGAAGACAGGTTTCAGTTATCAATCATCAAAAGATAGACTTCTTAAAAATAGCAAGAGACCACAAAAATCAAACTAACAGCTATTATATGATGCAAAGAATAACATAATATTGATCAGAATCAATGAGAAGGGTGCAAGGATATAAAACACCTGTCCACAGAAGTAATGCCAGAATACTTCAGAAGCATGGAAAAAAGATTGACATACAGCTAAGTGAGGCATGGAGAACACCAAATAGCCATGATCAGGGGGGAAGAAACAAAAATCAAAAAACCTAAACCAAGGCATGTAGTAGTCAAGATTCCAGAAACTCAACACAAGAACAGAACATTAAAAGCTGTTAGACAAAATAAACAAATCACCTATAAAGGATAACCCATACGAATCATAGTATACTTCTCAACACAAACCTTTGAGTGAAGGAGAGCTTAGAATGAAGTTTTCAAGTCCTAAAAGAAAACAACCTCCAACCCAGATTGATGTATCCCATAAAACTGATAGAAAAATAAGATACTTCTATGATATAGAACATCTGAAAAAATTCATGATTATCATCACTCCAAAAAGTTCTAAAGGATATTCTAGAAAATACAACAGAGACAATTACATGAATCTGAATAGAATGAATCCACTAGGCAAGCCAACAAACGGAGGGGAAAGAAAGGAACCAATAACAGGAAAATAATATCAAAACATTTCAGTTATAACTATCAATGTAAATGTTCTCAATTCTCCAGTCAAAAGAAAAAGATTGGCACAATGGGTAAAGAAATAAGTTTCAACAATATGCTGCATACAAGAAACACATTTAACCCAAAAAGAAATGTATAGACTGAAAGTCAAAGGAAAGAAAACAATACTCCCTGTAACAGGAACCAAGAAAGAAAAACATGGATAGCTATTCTATTTTTAGACAAAGTGGGTTTCAAACCAAGACTGATCTGAAGAGACAAAGGTCACTGCACATTTCATAAGGGAACAATCCAAGAAAAAGAGATAACAATCATAAACATTTCTGCACCAAATCCAGTGCACCTAACTATATAAAGCAAACATTAATGGACATGACACATCATATAAGCACTAATAGAATCATAATAGGGGAACTCAATACCCCACTGTCACAAACAGATCAACTGGACCAAAAAAAATCAACAAAGAAATATCAGAGCTGAAGTAAACCTTTGAACAGATGGACTTAATAGATATCTACAGAGTGTTCTACCCCACAACAATAGAATTCATATTCTTCTCAGCTGCACATGGGGCTTTCTCCAAAATAAACCACAGACTAGCTCACAGAACACAGTTAAGTAAAAGCTAAGGAATTGAAATTATCCCATGCATATTATCTGGTATGAAATTGGAAATTAATGGCAAAATAAACCATAAAGCCTGCATAAACACATGGAAATTAAATAACACCCTCCTGAACAACCAATGGGTAGATGAAATTAAAGAAGAAATTAGACAATTTCTAAAATTAAACAATAATGCCAATACAACATATCAGAACTTATGGGATGCAGTGAAAGCAGTCTTATGAGGGAAATTTACAGCAGTGAATTCTCACATCAGAGAAAAAGCAAGCTCAAATAAATAATCTAATGTTATTTAGGTTCTAGAAATAGAAAAGCAATTTAGACCCAAAGTACATAGAGGGGAGGAAATTATAATGATCAATTAATACAATTGATAATAAGAAAACAATACAAAGAATCAATGAGTAACATAATTGGTTCTTTGAAAGTTTAAATAAAATAGACGAACTCTTAGCCAACCTTATAAAAAATAAAGACTCAAATCCATGCAAGTAGGAATGAAAAGGATGAAATCACAACAGATCTGCAGAAATGCAGATCATCAATACCTACTTTGAGAACCTGTACTCTAATAAGATAGAAAACACATTTCCTTGATACATATAAATTACCAAAGCTGAAGATGCATCAAGAAGATATAAAAAGTCTAAATAACCTAGTATCGGTCAACACAATAGAAAAAGTAATTTTAAAACTCTCCTCAAAGGGAAGGAGATTTAGCTCAGTGGTGCCACTGCCTGCTTTGCAAGAGCAAGGTCCAGAGTTCGATACATGGTACCAAAAAAAAAACAAAAACAAAAAACACTACGAACAAAGAAAAGCCCAGCTCCTGATGGAGTCGGTGCTGAATTCTATAAGAAAATTATAGTAAGAAAAGTTTTAAATTTAAGAGAAATTTAGAGATAATCTAATACCAGTACTCTTCAAATTCTTTAATGAAATTGAAAGGGAAGCAATACTCCCAAAGTCATTCCTGGAAGCAAGTATTATCCTGATACTAAAACCAGAGAATGACCCAATCAAAAAAGAGAACTACAGACCAATCTCTTTAATGAACACAGGTGCAAAAAAGTAAAACAACATGACCAAGCAGGATTTATCCCAGAGATGCAGGGATGGCTCAACATACGCAAATCAATAAATGTAATTCACCACATTAACACAACTAAGGACAAAAATCACATGATCATCTCAACAGATGCACAAAAAGCATTTGACAAATTCTAACACCAATTCATGATATAAAAAAAAACCTACAGAAGATTGGAATAGATGGTCTTTATCGCAATCTGATAAAAGACATCTATGATAAGCCAACAGCCAGCATCATACTAAATCATCAAAAACTGAAAGTGTTGATTCTAAATTCAGGAACAAGACACAGATGCCCTCTATCACCACTCCTATCAATATAGCTCTGGAAACATTAGCCAGAGCAATTAGAGAAGAGAAATAAATACAAGGAATAAAGGTAGGAAAGGAAGAAGTTAAATTGTCATTATTTGTGGATGATATGACATTCTATAGAGAAGATCTGAAAAGATTCCTAGATTTAATACCCAAATTCAGTAGTGTAGCAGGATACAAAGTCAACTCTCAAAAATCAGTGGTATTCCTATACACAAATAATGAAGTCACTGAGAGAGAAATTAGGCAAACAATAATTCTCATAACAGCATCAAGAAAAATGAAATATTTAGGAATCAATCTAATGAAGGTAGTAAAAGACCTTTACACAGTGGGGATCCTCAACACCCCACTTTCACAGATTGTTCAACTAGACAAAAAAAACAACAAAGAAATATCACAGTTGAATCACACCTTCAAACAAGTGGATTTAACAGATACCTATAGCTTTCTCAGCCCCAAAACAGAATACACATTCTTCTCAGCAGCACACAGAAGTTTTCCAAAACAAACCACATATTAGGCCATAAAACTTGCTTAAATAAAAAAGAATTAAAATTCTGCATATATTATCAGACCAGGGTACAATGAAACTAGAAATCAATGCAAGAAAAATCACAGAAATCATTTAAACGCATGGAGATTGTTACAATTGTGTCCCAATATTCTTGAAAGCCTCATGCAGACAGGACTGGGGAGTTTCAAAGGTGGTTGGATTAGGGATGTGAATGTGGATTAAGGATGTGATATTGAGATTAAGGGTGTGGATAATGGAAGCTCCACCTTGAGTGGGGCAGCACCAGTCAATAGGCTTGTAGCCTGGATGGACTGCAAGGAGACAGAAAAAAGACAGGTATATTGCTACTTGCTGCTTTTGTTGCTGGTTACTGCTGCCACCTTCTGCCTTCATGCCTGCCTGCCATGCGTTGTTTCTCCTCTGCTGTGCCCATCTGCTATGCTGCCCTGCCTTGGAGCCAGCCAACTATGGACTAAAACTATGCTACCAGACAAGAAAAAGAAATAAAAGGGATACGTATGAGAAAAGAAGAAGTCAAACTATTCTTATTTGCAGACAACATGAAGACCTAAAAACTTCCACTATAAGACTTCTAGAATAACAAATTCAGCAATATAGCAGGATAACACATTAACACACACACACAAAAAAAAATCTTATTCAGGTACACCAATAATGAACACACTGAAAAAGAAATCATAAAAACAATATCATTCACAATAGCTTCAAAAAAATTAAATAGGTAGGTATTAACTAAACCAAGGAAGTAAAAGATTCTACAATTAAAACTGTAGTATTCTTAGAATAAAACATCAAAGAGGACACCAGAAAATGGAAAGACATCCCTATTTCTGGATAGGAAGAAGTAATATTGTCAAAATGGCCATATTACCAAA
The DNA here is from genome assembly GCF_012274545.1 of Fukomys damarensis. Lineage (NCBI taxonomy): Eukaryota > Metazoa > Chordata > Mammalia > Rodentia > Bathyergidae > Fukomys > Fukomys damarensis. The sequence goes on along the minus strand of NW_022900947.1, from coordinate 40,475,072 downwards.
ACTTATTTATAGATTTAATGCAATCCCAATTAAAATTCCAACAGTGTTCTTCACAGAAGTAGAAAAAGAGTCCTAAAATTTATATAGTACCAGAGGAAACCTTGACTAGCAAAAGCAACACAAGGTGACAAGAGCAAAGCAGAAGGCATCATAATTCCAGATTTCAAATATATCACAAAGCTTCAGTGTTTAAAAGAGCATACCATTAATGCAAAAACAGACATTTGACTCAGTGAAACAGAACAGATGATGCAGAAACAACACAAACATACTCAGACATCTGATCTTTGACAAAGAAAAAACAGTCACTTAAACAAATGGTGCTGGAAAAACTGATTATCCACCTGCAAAAGATTGAATCTAGACCCATATCTCTCATCATGTACTAAAATAAAATCTAAATGCATCAAAGACCCACATATTAAAACAGAAATACTTAGCCAGGGATTTAGCTCACTGGTAACTTGTCTGCCACGCAAGCAAGGTCCTGAGTTCAATCCCTGGTACCAGAAATAGATGATGATAGATAGATAGATAGATAGATAGATAGATAGATAGATAGATAGATAGACAGATGATAGATAAAATAGAAATACTTAATCTTCTGGAAGATCAGGTAAAACTCTCAAAGACATAGGTGTAGGCAAAGGCTTTCTGAAAAGAATCCCTACTGCACAGAAATAACACAAAGAATCAACATGATCACATCAAATTAAAACCTTTTTCACCCAAAGGAAACAACCAATAGAGTGAAGAGACAATCTACAGAATGGGGAAAAAATTGTCAGCTACTGCTTAGAGGGCTAATGCCTAGAATGGTGCTTCTTCCTTGGGAAAATGCCAAATGGCAGATGACATCAGGGCAGTGGGAAGGCCCAGGGACCCAAGCATGGGTGGCCAGAAACATCTGTGGGTTGGCAGTGGCCTTCAGAGCTGCAGCCACCGGCATAGCTGAGGCCCTGGCCAAGGCCATAGCACTTATGGTGGCAAGGCTGGGGACAGGAGTGGATCTCTGTCACTGGTCCAGGCAGGTGAGTCAAGGACATGAAGATTGAGTCCCTGGAGGAGAATGATCTCTCTACCACCTGTAAAGGAGTTTCCTGGACATATCTCTCAAGATGAAGTTGTGAAGGTCATGTTGAATAGAAGCAGACTCCTGCTGGCAAACAAGCCAAGTTCGAGACAACTGTCACCTTTTGGGGACAACAGCAGTCATGCAGGTCAAGGTGTAAAGTCCTCCAGGGAGGTAGTCACTGTTATCCAAGGGCTATCGTCCTGGTCAACTCTCCATTATTCCTGTGCAGAGAGGCTACTGAGGGAACAAACTCTGTAATCCCCATACTGGCCCTGTGACAGGTCCCCTGGGCTCAAGGCTAGTGCACTTCATCGCTGTCCCCAGAGGCATTAGCACCATTTCAGCCCCTGTGCCTGAGAGCTGCACTAATGACTGTTATAACTCTGCCCAGGGCTGCACTGCCACTCTGGGCAACTTCTCCAAGGCCACCTTTGATGCCATCTCCAAGACCCGACTCCTGACCTCTGGAAAGAGACCATGTCCACTAAGTCTCCCTAACAGTAATTCACTGACCATCTTGAAAAACCCATATCCATTAGAGAACTCTGGCTCCAGCAGTAGCTGCAACATAGAGTCTTCATATAAGGAAAATAAAATAAATGAAACCTTTAAAAATAAAATAAAATACTGTATTATAGTGAAACACACATACCCATGTTTATAGCAGCACAACTCATAGTAGCTAAAATTTGGAAACGGCCTATATATCCATCAACAGATGAGTGAATAAAGAAAGTGTGTTATTTACACACAGTGAAGCACCACTCTGCCATAAAGAAGGATAAATTTGAGTCACTTGAAGGAAAATGGGTGGACCTTGGCACCATAATACTTAGCAAAATATTAGTGGTTTACTTGTCTGAGAAACACAAAGTACACATAGTTTAAAGAGCAAAATGAGATAGATTTTTTTTTTAAATAGGAAAGGGATCTAAAGGTGAAGGAAGGAGAGGAAAACAGGAAGTAAAAAGGATAAAATTGTGTCATGTATATGAGTTATGTGTCACAATCTTATACTAATAAAGAGTACCTTTCTCAAATTTTCTGGATGGTTTATCAAAATATCTGCCTACCTTCACACTTATGTCCTTACTTCGCTCTCAATCGTCCTACTTCTCAGCTATTAGTTATCCCCATTTTACAGATGAAAACAATAGAAATTAGACAGGTTGAGAAAACTGCCCCCAAATCGACCCTAGCACGACTGGTCAGAGACGAGCCAGCACTGTGCTGGGATTGGGGGTTGGGAAATGATGATGATGATGGGGATTGAACCCTGGGCCTCTGGCTCTACCACTCTGCCACATCCCCAGTCCTCGACCTCATCACTATTTGCAGTGTGTGTAGGGCTCAGGGAGCTAACAAGAACTTTGATGCCCCGGGGAGTAGGAGGCGCTGGAAGGCATTTCCACTGTTGCTCCTGAAGATGCAGGAGGAACCTACTTAAAAGCAGAAGAGGCCCCAGAGAGGAAGATTTGCAGGGAGGAGGAGCAGCTGGCAGAACAGGGACAAGACAGCCTTCCTGATCACTTCAGGTTATTAGGTTAGTTGCAGTGCCCTTACTCACCAAATCCAAACGGAAACCAGAGGCAAGGACCCGCAGATGGTGCGGGTTAGGGAGGAAAGAGAGCCACCGGCACCGGCGGCGAAGAGGCTGTCGGAGAACACCTAGCAGTGCGTGGAGCAGGGGTGGGGTGTTGATGGAGAAGGGCAGAAGCACAAGGATCAGCGCGGTACGTTAAGAGGTCTTTATTTTGGAGTTTTGTTTTGTTTTTTTTTTAAGTCTCCCTAGGATTGCAAAAATGAACGATGAGAAAGTGAAACTCGAATAGGAGTTGGAGGAAACGAGAAGAAAATTGGAGCTGCCCTTCCCACACCGCAGGGCCAGCCCGTGAGCTCCGACGCACTCCATGCTGACCCCGCCCCGGCCGGGCGCTGGTGCTCTCGGGTCGGCCTGGCCCTGCTCGTCGCGTCGCTCGCTAGGGAGTTAACGGCACCATTCAGAACGCCGGGGCTGCGGGAAAGCCGGGCTCTCCACTCGGGCGGAGGCTGCGAGGTTCAGGTGGCGAGGATCCAAGGCGGAGCCTTCTTCCCCTCCGGGTCCGCCCACCGCCCTCCCCACCCCCGACCCAGAAAAGGACGCGCACACAAAAAACTTTAGCCACACTATTAATATATTCGCGTTTCCTCCCACTTTCCCAATGGGCTACCAGCTGCAGAACTCCTGAATAGAAAGCTTAATTGTGCTTTGTCATGCAGAGTATCTCGATTTTCTATAGAAGGTTACAAAGGGCCATTTGAAGTGTTTCTTTCTCGCCTAATAGTGAACCATTTGCATAAGGCACCTCTGCGCCTGCCAGATCCAGGTATCTGCGCGGAAGCTCCGGGGGCCCGGGAACAAAACTCGTGCGGTGGCCACAGGGCGCCCTGCCCCGCCTGCATCCGCACTGGGACTTTTCTGTCGGTTCCCGAGGTCACGGCCAGACTGGGCAGCTGATTCAGGGGACGCGATGCCTGCGGCCTAAACGGCACCATACAGGGCCGCTCGGGGGACCTCGCCGCAGCCCGGGGCTGTCCGGGCCGGCCGAAGGCCTGCTCCAGGCCTGGCCTCCCGAGGCCAAGCCCGATTCGGGAACTTACCCAGGAGGAGCCCTAGCTCCAGCGCGTCCCACCTAGAGCCCAAGTAAAGTCTGAAGGACCTGGGAGCTGCTGACGACTTGGGTACCACGCTGTGTGTTTCTCCTACTTGATTGGCAAGGCTGCCTCCAGAATATCTTTTCTTGTAGCTTGTTTTGACAGTTCAAATGCAGGTCTATGTGACATATAAAGCTAATAAAATTCTAATTTCATTGTTAATCTTATTTCATTGCAGTATAGGTTTTTACCCTCACACCTGCATGGCAGGGTGTAATTCCATTAATAAAAAAATCAACATATTCATTGCATGTCTTTTCCCTGATGATATATTGTGAGCAGTGTGAGTTGAAAAAGAGCCATTTATTCCCACCGTGAATGAGCCTGCATGGGGCGGGAGCTTCACCTGCCCCTTAGTCAATTAGGAATGTATCGAAAAGTCTAGCAGAAAACGAGTTAAATTAACCGTTCGCTAATTTCCTTGTGTCCCTTCTACATAATCCCCCCTTTTCAACTTGCCCCAGAAATTACCACATGTTGCAAGGTTCAAATAGTGCCTAATGAAACAGTGACTAAACGCTTGTCCCTCCAGCGCCACCACCGCCGGCTGGGAGTCCTTTCGCTAAGTCTTCAAAGGCTGCAAGGTCTCTGGTCCTGGTTTCCGCATCCAAAAAGAAGAAGGAGAAAGCAAATTTCTTTGACGGGCACTCAACATCTAAGCTGTCTGCCGACAACTGTGGGTCCAAAAGGGGAAAGACACGGCTGCCCACCCGCTCGCAGCCACCAACCTTGGGGCGTTATTTGGAGATATCTGGTGCCTCCAGAAGAGAGCTGGGCCCTCCGGTTAAGAGACTTGACCCAAGGCCAGAGTAGACTGGGTGGGGGAGATCCTTGTAGACCAGAAAGGGAGGGGAGGAAGGGATGGGGGTGGGGGAGAACTGAGGTGGAGGCAGAGAAGCAGGAGAAAAGCAGATGAAGCAGAACCAGGAAGAACAGACAGACAACAACAAGCACACCATGTAAGTCTCAAACAATTTCTCCCAAATTAAAAACCATGAGTCTGGCTTAAGCAACTCATCAGCCCTTGGCAAAGGCATTTGGAAGCCTGGGGATGTAAGTCCCTAATAATTAATCATGGTCATTAATTAATTAAGAAGGAAAAGTGGGAGGTGGCTTGCTGCTGCTTGACCCCAAACAATTTAAACTAGGCTTTGTGAAGGTGGTCCCTAAAGCAAACCCTCCCCCTCCTTCCTATTCTGTTTCTCTTAAACTCTCAAAAATTTCCATCATAATCCAGGGCAGCCGAGCAACAGGGGCTCCAGCTCTTCCCAGCAAACAGAGGCCAGGTTGGCTAGGACTGCAGACTCGGCAGCCGCCCACGGGCCCTGAGCTCTTTCCCACCGCTGTGACTCCCACCTGCCTTTTTTGCTTTTGCACCTGCTGTGGGTTGTTTCTCCTTGAACTTCAGAAATCAAACACTGCAGTTGCCTAAGAATTAGTCTTGCAACAGTGCTCACAGGCTAAGGACTGCTTCCTCTCCTCTCCTCTCCTCTCCTCTCCTCTCCTTTACCCTCCCTTTCCTTCCCCTCCCCTCCCCTCCTCTCTTCTCTCCTTTACTTTTCTCTTCTTCTCCCCCCTCCTTCTCACTCTCCCTCTCTTTCTTTCCCCTCTCTCCCCCTCCTTTTTCCTCCCTCTCACTAGAGAGTTGAGTCCCCTATTTGAAATGGTGCAGCTAATACAAAGTCATCAAAGCACTATGGTTCTTGTCTTAAAGTGACAGCTCGCTTTATGGGGCTGTTTTAAATACTCCCCCAGCTTTTCAATGTCTCTCTATCCATCTTTGTCTGCTCTTCAGAAAGGGGACAATATAAAGCCCAGCCTGGCGAGCTCCCCATGCTCAGGCCTGGGCACTGCCAACCTCTGCCTTTAAGCAGATTGAAATTGTCACTGTTTCATTAATCTGAAACTAGTTACTTTCCTAAGCACACCGCACACACTTCCGATCTGCTGGGATTCGCTCACAGGAGCCCCTGGGGCCTTCCTGGGTTTGGGATTTGGAAAGCTCAACAAAGGTTCTACAGGGTTCAGGGAAACACAAATTTCAGCTGGAAGAAAGGCAATGCCCAACGGAGAAGGGCAGCCACTGACACCAGTATACTAAGGGAGCACAAATCTCTGTTTTCAGAGACAATGGGATGCCCAGAATTTTTGAGGACGCACTTGAGCTTACAGAGTCTGGCTATGCAGATGGATAAGATGGCTATGCACCTATTTTCATGTGGAAGATCACTGAGAACTGTGAGTTCCTATAGGTTTGGATTTTCTTTCCCAAGAAAGAAAAAAAATGTATTCAGATTTCTTTGGAAGCTGAATTGTTGTTTTCTAGTCTTTGGGTTTTCATCTGAGCACTGATGTTCCTAAGAGATCAAAGTTTCTGTCTTCCTTGCACCTGTTTCCAACTCCAAGTGCCACGGCTTCCGGGGTAGCAGCTTTGGGTGGCACAGGCTGCCTCTTTTCTTCATACCTCCACCACTAACAAAAGACAATTCAAAAGATGCTTCACTTTTTATATTCCCAGTTGTCTTAGAATAGCGCATTTTTTGGATTCCATTTCATCTAATTTAGGGAAGAGCCCCGGGCATTTTTTTTAAGAGCTCATTTTTCAGTAATGTGAGCCTAAAGATTTATAAAATAGATTTATATTAAATTATGTTAATAGAGGCCTAGTAAATGTACCAATTGATTGCATGGAAAAATGTTCCCTTTTAAAAGGTCTGTCACCTTAACAGGTACATTCAAAGATTCTGGGTGAATAATGAAGATAGAACAATTGCTTTGACGCACCAGCTGCATTCATCGTCTAGGACAGCTTTGGCTGTGTTTGGAGAAGATGGGAGGAGCTCCTTTTCAGAGAGTGATTGCTCCTTTAAACCTAATTTCTTCTAGCAAATAGTTTCCATTAGAAATGTGGCCCTCCCCTCCCTGTCCTAGGCTAGGCCGGAGCTCCTGCCTCAGAGCTCTCTGCCTCTCCCAGGATGCTCATCTGGTTTCTTCTTATCCTGGCCACGAGTGCCTTCCCACACCTCAAGGAGCATTCTTAAGGCGTGCCACAAAAGTGAAACATACAAGAGAGGTAAAAAGTGAGCAACAAAATGAAAAAAAGAAAAAAGAAAACCTAGTGAAAATTACTCTTTCCACCTATACCACCTCTCCCAATTGGTTTGTTCTCTCTCCCCTCTTCATCAACAAACTCATACACAAACATGATGCACATGTACACACACGGTCCCTGTTGCCCCCTTGAACATTTTTAATAGTACAACCACCTTTCTAGCATTGTCTGACCACAGTCGGAGTGGCCCCAATAAATTGTACAATCCTGAGCAGATATAATTGGACAGAACTGTCCTGGAGTAAGGATGAGGGGAGGAAAGAGGATGCCAGAAATTGGGAACTTCATGTCCCCAAATTTGTGTTTCTCCTAAAACCATGAGATATCTGAGCGGGGAGCTATGACGACCACTGAACCGAGTTCAGAACAAGGACCCCAGAGTGGAAAGATCTATGAGGTATCCATCAGCTGGGCTCACTGACCCCCAAAACAGGCTCCTGGGCTCCTTCTGCCTTTGTCATCATTTATGATTAAGAAGCCTCGCCTGGGACCACTGTCCCTTGGACTGGAGCATGTGTTGGTCGCTGAGTGGGAGCGTGGAGGGGAAAGGTTTCTGCTCCTCCTGTGTGCTTTGAATGTCTGGGCTGGGCCAGGGCCCAGAGGTGAGAGGTCATGCTTTCTGCCTTTTACCCTACCCCCAGCTCTTTCCCAGTTTAAAGCTGCCCTGAGACTCATTCTCAGATGGAAACTTAGCCATGCTAATGGCTCCTGTTGCTCACCCCTTTTCTCTGGGTGGAATAAATTCCTGGGTTCTAATTTTAATTTTTCTCTCTTTCCATTATGTGTTTCAGGCCTCTGAAAGGTCATGTATTGGGTGAAGAGTGTTCTGTTTCTGTTTTTCAAGTGGGACCTCTGAAAGCTTGAACCCAGGGCTTTCTGGGGAGCCATGGCGGTGAACCTATATATCTAAAACCTTCCTCTCTAACAGACCTAGGGAAAGATAACACTTGGAATGTTTACCTATGGATTTCTTCTCAGATTATTTGTGTTTCTAAGTTTGTGTGTCTGTTGGCTCAAGTGTTCTTAAACTAATGTGAAACAATAACAGGCCTTTAAAATCAAATTCCAGATTTCTGATTTTCTTTTAGGGAGAAGTTGGAGAGGATGTAAAATCTGTCCTAATAGAGTAAGAATGCTCCACTCCAAAAGTGACAAAAAGGCCATTCCTAGTAGAAGGGAAATCTCCCTGGGAACCTTGGAGAAACTTTATTTAGAGAACATCCCACTTATCCAGATAGAGATAGGTATCTTTGCTCGAATAGTTTTGCCCACTACTCACCCCCACCAAAGAACTATATTGTTTATTGTCCGTTGGGGACCAGACCACGACAGCCGCCTCGGAGAGTTTTTGCACCCATCTCTTTAGCCCAGTGGCAGAGCAAGGCACCCAGGACAACTCCCCAAAGACAATTGAGCCCTAGGTGCAGACTGGTCCTGAACTTGAGAAGGGCCAGACAGAGTTGGGGGTGTGATGTGCTGTGGTGGTGGCTGTGCAGGGTAGGGGGCGGAGGGATCTGTCTACAGCTCAGACGACGGACCTTTGCCTTGGCTGCAGGGCGGAGAGCTGCAGCGGGGGCTCTTTGTCCTTCTTGGGTTTTCCTGAGAAGGAATTATTCTCTTTAAGTGCTAGTTCTTTGCGCCTGCGAATTCCCTTCCTCCCACCTCTCTTCTTGTTCTAAGAGAGGCCTATTTCTTGGGAAGAAGGGAGAGGAGATCTTCAGCAAAGATGGTGCATCTGTGCCTCCCCTTTTTCCGCAGCAAACTGCATGAGATGTCCTGGATTCCGTGCATAAGAGGCTGGAGGACAGATTCAGAAGTGAGAGTTTCCCCAGGCCCCCGAAGGAGGGAGCTGGGAACCTGGGGCCACTGCATTGGACAAGTCTAGCTCACTGCCCAAAGTTCGGGCAGTGCTGGGTTTAGCAGGACTCTACACAGTTCTCCTTTCTCCTGCCGTCCAGGCTGGTGTCCAACTGAGAGTTTAGAAACCCATTGGGGGTGGGGCAGAGATATAGAAAGAAACAGGAAACCGTGGATGTATTCTCCCTCCTTTCTCCTCCTTCCTAAAGTTTCCTGTTTTAGAAGTCCAGGGTCTCTGGTGAAATTTTAGTTAGGACCTAAAGTAAATCAAATCAAAAAATATTGTTGTGAACAGTGCTCACAGCTTGAACCTAATTGGGTGGTATCTTTATAGGAAGTAATCAGAAATCACACCCATGGGTGTTGGTGGGACTCAGACCTCCTAGTTTCCTTTGTCACTTCCCTTAGACACAGGCCCAGGCCACTGGGGTGGGGGTTCCTGCTAGAGAAAGAGCCAAGCGCTCCTCCAGCCAGGGAAGCGAAGGTCCAGGGGGGGGCCAACAAATCAAGAGTTCAGTGGCATCTCTGTGCTGCTTTGGAAATATGAAATTAAATCTTAAGGCAGAATACTTCTTTTTCCCTCAGTTTTGAGGAGAAAGCAGGAACATTAAGCTTTTCAGTCTCCTCTGGCAGCATCTGTAAGTTTCTGTGTTTACTTCCAACTCGTTTGATGGATTGTTGCTATGCCAAAAGCTATTACAGCTATGCAAATTCCTCCACATAACTTAGATGTTAGCACTAAGAGAAATGAGAAAGGAGAAAATAAATACTATTTGAGGGATTTTTCACCTTTCCTTGCTAAAGAAAAGGTTTGCCTGTCATCATTGTTAGAGTCACTCTAAATGAGTTATTTGTTCTGTCCACGGTCAGGATGTCACTTGTTCTGAGTGTTGGCGGTACCTAGGAGGGGGCATCAGGACTGTAAATTTCTTCTTGGCAGAAGCTTCTGTCACACTGAAAGTCTGTACAGCCACTGATTCCCTCAGCCAAGAAACCCACATTCCCAAGTCATAGTTACCACTTTCCTCTAAGGCCTCAGGTATTTTTCTCCTTGCCAATGCCTTTCTCTAGGTGTGACAGGAAGGAAAACACAGGGAGAACAAACACCACAAATTTAAAATCCTGATTTTTGTTGTATTTATTTAAATAAATATAAATATAAATTTTATATAAAACTATTCATATACAAAGGGACTTCCAGCGACTTGGATTTTAAATGCTCCCCAGGCAAATTTTCCAAAAGCAAGACCTACAGGGTCTAATTTTCTAAATTGTTTGCAAATTCAGTGCTTTCACTTCAAAATAACAACAACCCCCCCCAAGAGACCCCCTGCTGTCATCAAGTTCTGAACAACAGGGGTGAAGAAATAACATGTGCTTTCAAAAACCCCATACAGTGTTAAACTTAAAACAACCCTGTTTTGCTCTGTTATATAAGACTGAGTTGGAGTCTAGATTATTTACATTTTTTAAAAAAAGATCTATGAGTCCAAATGGAGCCCCAAATAAAAAGGTCAAGAAGGAGACGTGAATTAGGGCCAGCTCTGAATTCCCAAGGACGGCTTGTCAGACTCCTTCCGCTGGTGCCAAGAAGGCGACGGGAGAGACTTTTGGCCTCTAGGTGTACCAGTGTTGGCTTGTGTGTGGTTTGAGGGGGCGGACCCCTCATAAGGGGGAAATCTCCTTGTCCTCGTTAGCGGATGCCGGCGACAGGGAGTCCTCGTCCTCTGAGCGCGCATAGTGCGCCTGGCTACCCACGCACTTGCAGCCCGCGTGACTGTTCCTCTGTGTGCCTTTCCCCTCTTTTTTGTGCTTCACCCGGCGGTTCTGAAACCAGATTTTCACCTGCTTCTCCGACAGGTTCAGGTAGGTAGCTATTTCGATCCTCCGGAGACGAGACAGGTACATGTTGGAAGAGAACTCCCGCTCCAGCTCCAGGAGCTGTGTGCTGGTGAACGCTGTTCTCATTCTCTTGCCATTGGGCACCTGGCTGCTGTCGGAACCTCCTGCGGACCGGAGGGGGGGGTGGGAGAGAGAGAGAGGAGAGGGGTCAGGCTCTGGCGAGGGACTCCCACCCCACCACCATTCCCTGAGAAGGACGCAACTCAAGGTCCCAGCCCAGCCGAACACCTGTGTCCATTCTCACGCTTTCCTATCTCAAGGCAAGTCTTTGCTCACCCAGGAGGGAAAGATAAGCCCAGAGCAAGTTCTTGCCCTTGATGCGCAGGACGCGAAGTTAGAGCCGTAAAGGGGACTACGAGCTTGAACTCCTCTCATAGGCTCCCTCAAGCCCAACCGAGAGGTTGGCAGCCTCAGCCAAAAGCACCAGAGCGCTTTAGCCAGCCTGGACGCGGGATGTCTCACTTAAGTTCAAACACACGCACCTCAAACCTGAGGTAGTTTTTAACCTAAATTTACTCCGCAGTCCCGTTAGCCGACCCCAATCCACCGGTAGTGCGCGGTAGACCCAGAGCGAAGCGCATCCGGCTGCGCGGACAGGTTGGCGAGCCACCTTCCCGCTTCGTGGGACTTCTAGGGGAGGGTTCCACGGCCACACTGAAAGCCCCTCCTCCCTCCACCCCTCCCCACCCCGCTCGGTGCTCCCACTTCCTCCCCTGGGAGCGGAAAGTTTGCTCCTAAGTGAGCGAAAGTCGAAGCGCAGGTGCCCGACACCCCGCCCTACCCATGGCGAGGCAGTGGAATCTCCGCGGATCCGCCACGTTGTAGGTGGTGGCAGCGCAAACAGGTGCGTGGTGCTGCGGGTGCCCCAAGGCAGCTGCGGA
>NW_022900947.1:40459543-40462792 GCF_012274545.1 Fukomys damarensis | reverse complement strand
CTCAACGGAGCGCGGGGGAGGGCGGGGCGGCCGGCGGGGAAGAAGGCGGGGGAGGGGCGGGGGAGACTTTGCAAAGTGTAGGTTTTGTTAATTTCCCGGGGAGGCCGGCCTCCTCCCCCTCTTTCTCCACGCTTCCCGGAGAAATCACAGCTCTGCGTCCTCTATCCGACCCCCTCCCTAGTCTAGGCCCCAGCTCAACTCGTCCCTGCGCCCGACACAGGGCGCGCCAGGTGAGGACTGCCTGGCCTTTTTAATAGGTATGCGCGAGGCTCGGGCTCCTCTGTGACAGGGTGGCTGCAGCGAATGAATTAGGAGCCTGTGCTCTGGAGTAGGGTGTGCGGGCAGCAGACGGGCAGCGATCTACTCCCCAGAGCGGCTAGGGCCACGCTCACAGCTATTTCTGTCCCCCAGCTTTTGGACTTGGCCAAGGTCATTCAGGTGGTTAGTTCATAGTGGACTCGGCATGCAACAGTGAGGCTTTGGCCCAAGAAGCCACCAAAAGTTTCATTCTAATGCTTGAAAAGGGCTAAAGTGCCTTTGTACTTAGGGCCCCCCTGGAGCCACTGGGACCCAAAACCCTTCTAAAAGACAGCTCCCCTTTAGAGAGAGGGAGGGAAGGAGGGAGGAAAAGAGCGGGGGAGGGAAAAAGAAAGGGTGTAGGATCAACATCTTGGTCAGTTTTTTGGAGAGAGGACCAGAGGAGCAAACACCAACCACGGGTTGGGAGAAGCCTTCACTGTGTCTAGTGATCTAGTGATCTATTTTATTCCTCTTTTTTTTTTTTTTTTTTTTTTTTTTGTTTTTTTTTTTTTTTTTTTTTTTGGTACAAGGGATCGAACTGGGGTCCTTGCGCCTGCAAGGCAGACAGCCGCACCACTGAGCTAAATCCCCAGCCCTCCTCTCATTTGTAAAGATCTTGAGCTGCCCACAAGGCTAACCACGGAGCGTTGTCCTTCTGCATCCCCAAATTCTAAAAAGGATGAAGGGCTGTAGCCACTCACAGAACCCTAAAGGAAATCTGTCTTGGTGGCTAATGTCTGTGGAAGAGTTTTCTGCCCCCAGCTTCGAGAGAGGGCGGCTGTCACTGTTGGGGGTTTGGGGCTCTTGATCTTTGGGGAAGATGAGGCAACAGAGATGACAGCTGTCTCTTCTCCCCCCCACCCCAAGAAAAGCAGGGCTGAGCTACAAATCCAGATCCTTTTCCCAGAATGGCTAACTTCAGGCCTGCTAAAGGTGCTAAACACTTGAAGACAGGACCCGCATCACTGGAGAGAATAAAGTGCCCAAATACAGGAGAGCGCTAGCTGGAGACACATTCGTTAGTTTGGCCTCAGCATCCCCATAAACTCTCTCTTTCTTCTCCTATCTTTGTGACTGTCTCTCTTGCCTGCTGGAGAAGTGTAATTGGGTTGTAGGGATGCCCTGCTCTGGGGAGCCCAGGATTTATGGATGGCAATTAAAGTTTTATGAATTGCAGCTGAGGCTGGTTATTGAGCTATTTGAATGTGATTAGAATTCAATTAGAAAGCGGTTAGTGGACGGAGGGTCTCCGGAGTGTAAACAGACAGCTATTCCAGAAATGTGCTAATACAACATCCTGTGACAACAATTAGAGAGTCTCGGGGCTTAACGTGGGGCAGCTCAGCTGTAACTACTTTTGTACCACAAGGTTGGCTGATGCAACCTGCACAGACTCAGCGTGACCCTAGCCTGCCCAGCTCAGTCTAGGCCACCCTTGCTTGGAATAGGACCATCCAGGCAGTCTTTGGAAATCATTCCCACCCCAGGAAAAAGATTAAGAGTTCAACAATTGAGAGAGACTTTAGAGCAGGGTATTTTTTTAAGGCCTCAATTGTTCAGGTAATGAATAGATTCTCACCTCCATTGATTTTTTTTTTTAGAGTAATAGCTTGCTCCCTTTCTTTCTCTGGGTTAGGTAGGTTATCCAGTCTGTTTGGGGGTGACACTTGTGTCACAGGATTCCCAGAGGTTTTGGGTGTGTTCTTGTGCTACAAAGTGTACTTGTGTACAGACTGTTTTCTTTGAGGAAATCTTAATTAGGCAGGAGACTTCTATATCTCCTTTAATTTATGTCTATAGAAATATTCAGTTTCCAGTGCCAAGGAATTTTGAGGAAGGTGAGGGGCCCAGAGTCATTTTTTATTGGGGAGGGGGTGCTGCAATGATTGTAGCTGCTTCAGGACCCAGACCAAAGTTGAACACAGGGTTCTGTCTGAGAAACTTGCTCTTAAGTACTTGTTTAATTGCTTTGGCCCACCAAGAACAAGTATTTTGGAGTTGTAACCCTGCACAGTGTCTACCCACTGTTCCGTCATTCTTATATTTCTGTGCCTCCCTGTGCCTGCCTTTCTCATCCTTCCTTCTTTGAATCTAGCTAGCCCTTCCTACTATCCCCCCAGGTGAGCTTGCTACTCCTCTCTGCTCGGCAGCATTGCCATTGGCTCTGTCCAGGGTGACCATTCCCAGGGAGCAGCACCCAACCTGCTCAGAGCAGAGGGGGACCCTATGCTCAGCTTTCTCCTGAGAGGGACCAGATAGATGGTCAGGCGTGTGCCCACATTGCTTGGGCGGCTGCACAATTTTATTTCTCAGTGATTCTGTCTGATAAAATTTCATCGTCCATTAAGTAATCCCCAAAATGAGAGCTCTTATGAGCCTATAATGAGCTCTAATTGCCACAACTCGGGGAGCCACGTGGAAGGATTTATTTGGTATTAAACAGTCGGGTACAGAGTACAGACTGTTACCTAAACCATTACTTTCATAATTCAAGGAGAAAATCAGCCCTTTCTAAAGGAGGGCTAAATCCTTTGATTTTCTCCCTCTTTTCAGGATGGTAGGGGATAATTTTGTCTTCTTTGAGTGCAAGGCAGTGTCACAACTGCAAAGGCAACAAATTGCGCCCCCCCCCCGCGCCACACACCTCCTCTTAGCCAGGGCATCCCATCCTACCTTCAATTTAGGCGGGGAAAAAGCAGTTCTGAAAAGCGCAGTAGTCACTGGCCTTCTTGCATTTGGACTCTTCAATTTGCACCTGGATTAGTAGTTTTCTTCTTGGTTCTAGGTTTCAAAAGGTCTTCCTGTACTTTTTCCCTTCTCTGGGATGGAATCTGACCCGAAGCCCTTGTTATTTCTTCCCATTTCCTTTCACAGGCAGGGGAGGGGGAGTAAAGGATAGAGATTTAGGGCCCTCAGTTCTGACCCTCTGATGTGCTTAGCCATCTTTTC
>NW_022900947.1:40433788-40459482 GCF_012274545.1 Fukomys damarensis | reverse complement strand
CCCGCCACTCTGGTTCAGCATTTGCCCACATGGTTTTCCTGCTCCAAACGGAGGCCTCACAGAGCAGGACAGCCCAGGAGTTGGTGGGGCTGCCTTGGATTTATTTGCTCCTCTTACATTGATTTCATATTAGTTTCCAAAGCACTGAATGATCTCAAAGCTGGGTTTTGTTAGTTGAACACAAACAGGAGACAGGACTTACTTGCCCCCAGCTCCCTTTAATGAGGTCATTATCAAAGTGTGAACAAGTCTATGAATGTTTTATTGAAAGCGCATCGTTAACTTGTATCCATCCTTTTCTCCGAGTGGCATTGTGATATTGCTGTCTGTGGCACATCTTACCCGATATAGCCCAAGATTTCCCCATTCTCTGTAACCAGGCAACCCTTTCTGAATACCCCAAAATTGAAAAGAACCGCTTAGTCTTCAAGAAAGTCCTCAATAATAGTGGAAAAGAACAAAGATCCAGGAGACAACAAAATGCCACAGGGGTGACTTTTCATGAGCAATTATCTCTCATTAATCAGAAGAACAGCTGCAATATTAATTTTCTCTCTTTCTTCCTCTCTTTTCACAGTCCCCAACATTTGAATAATCATAAATTTTTATTTTATGAAGGAGTCACATTTTCAGGGACTAGAGGAAAACAGCTACCTAGGTGAAGACAAGGAGAAAAAGCTCTCATTTTATTTTTTTGTTGGGGTAAAGCTGCCAACAAAGCAAAATTAAAAAAAAGAAAAAGAAAATGAGAAAGAAATGTCACAGAAAATGCCCCCCTCCTATAGCTGCTGAGAATCAGGACTCCTTCCTCCTCTCCCCTCCTCTCTACCACCCCTCCCTTCCCTCCTCACTGGCCCAGACCCTTTCCCTAGTTCTGCTCAGGGCAGGGCGGAGGGAAATGTCCCCGGCGTCTGGCGTGGGAGTTTCAGCCCGGTTTCTGGCCGTTTAACTTGCAAACGTGAAGCCAAGCGTTGTCGATCTGACCAAAGAGACACTCTCTGGGCGTAACTTGCATTGTGACCATCAAAAGCCCGCCAGCCCTGGATGAACTGAGACGTGCATTCAGCAGAATCGGGGCGCTCGCTTTCCTTTCAGGCTCTAGAGAGGCGATTGTTCACAGGGCGTATAGCCTGGGTGGAAAACGTGGGTCCCCAGATAACGCTGTAACCTGCAAGCGAGCTTGGGAGAGTAAAAAGAATCTCATTAGAGCCGAGGCTGCAATTAGCAAGCACACTCTCAGAGAAACCAAACTCCTCTTGAAAAGCTGTGGGTCGAATGAAAGAGGGCAGTGGGGAGTTAGTCCCCACATTCCTGTGCCAGCTGAGCAATGGGGTGCTCAAGCGCCTGTCACCCCAATACTGTTGCTTTTAATGCAGATCCCATTACACCCTTTCAGAGAGACAACCGGCTGCAGGCTTGTGCTTATGCACCACCTAAAACGATCTTGCTTCTGCCTAGTGTTTATTCAGGGCGGATGGGCCTTTGAGAAACCTGAATTCGCCTTTGTGTTCACCACAGTTGCAAGAGTTCAATTCAGCCCTCTGAGAAGGGGAGAAGGGTCCTTCTAAAGAAGGAGTGAGGGGTTTGGCTCAGAATTTAAAGGAAAGCCCTGTCTCTTGGCCCTCAGAACAGAATTTCGATGGCACAGAATGCCTACCATACAGCCCCCCTGTTCGCCACTTGAGCTTATTTGTCCACCCCAAAATCCTGCAGCCTAGCCAGCCAAGCCTCTCCCACCCTTAGAGCTCTCCTCTGTCATCAGAATAAAATTTATTGGGCGCCTACTCCATGCCCAGCGTGTGCTAGGCACCACAGGACGCCCTCCTGAAAAGGCCAAGACAGTATCCAATAGAATATTGTTTCAGTTCAGCAACAATGGCCTGAGGTGGGAACAATTATCTGGATAATTGAAGCAAATGCTCCACCTCCCTCCTTCTAGCTCCAGTTCCTCTGGTGCTTACCATTTTTTACTACTCTTTTCAGGGATGGTGGTTTTGTTGTGAGGGGGGCAAGGAAAGGGCTGAGTTATTCACAGATTAGCAATTCCCCACTTCCCTTGGCCTAAATATGATGGAAGCATTGGGTAGAAATAACTGCTTAGTCACAGAGATTAAAATAGGTTTTGTTTTTAGTTTTACCACAATAAGAAAGCCTTACTCAATTTTAGCATCCAGCTTTTCTGGTTTCCAACTTTGGTCATCTACAAACATTACCTGGAGAGCTTTATAAACACTGTATGCCAATCATTGCTGTAGAGGTTTTGATTTAATGACGTTAGGCCAGAATAAGTAAGGATTGACAAATAAGTGATAAATCCTCCCACCACCATCCCTGGTCCTGGAACCCAAAGAGATTAATTTAACCTCTAGAGCCTCAGCTAGACGCTTGATAGGTGGAAAGGGTGTATTAAGCACCTACTGTACATCAGGCTCTGTGCCAGGGGTGCTAGGAAAATCCCTAGCACAAGATCCACCCTGGGGGCTTTCCAGGATGTTAAGAGAAACAACAAATCAGTTCAGAGCTGGTGAGTTAAAATAGGTCATGGGAATATGAGAGAAAAGCCCAAAGGGCTCTGGGAGTTAATAAAACCAGTCACTAGTGACATTTAAAGGGAGACCTACAGGATGAGCAGGTGTTATTCTGTGAAAAGGGGACGGGGACTGTGTTTTGGGCCACCAAAGGGCACACACAAGAACCCACATGAGTTTCTCTTTGTTAATTTCAAGAACTGAAAGGAGGCCAAGGAGAATGGAGGAAAAATTTTAGCTTCTGCAACTGTGAAATAGGAAAAAAGGCACTATGAATAAGGACTACCTACCTTGGGGTCTGCTGCCTGCTGCCTGGTAAGAGTTCCTGACGTCTCTTTTTTATTAGTAGTATTTGGGATCTGCAGTTGCATGTTTTCTTCAGGCTTGGGGTTGAAGTATTAGAGACCCTGGTTTTGGCACCAGGGCACCTGGAAGCCAGAGTTGCTACCCCATCATTTCTGGGTCCCTGAGCACCTTTGTTAGGCTTTTTGTAGCTCAGTGGCTCCCACACAGCCTGAAGGCACCCACACATGGATTCTTTAGCCTTTGTTGTCTGGGTGTACTTTTGTTCCACTGCCCCACCAACCTCACCTGCCAGGGGACTTCTATACCTCCCACTCCTCACCCAAAGGCCTACCTATCCTGGTTATCTTCACCTGGGCCTGGGCCCTAAATTTCAAAACATTCCAGTGGCTTCAAGAAGTCTCACCTCCCTGGCAGCTTTGATGCATACCCATCTGCTCAGCAGTGGAAACAGGTGCCGTTCCAGTGTATAACTGGCCTCATAGCCACTGTATCCCTGTTCTCACTGTGTGCCAGGCCTTGAACTAGGAACCTTGTCTGCATGACTTCATTTGATCTGCCCAACAGCCATTCGTAAAACACCATTATTGTGGCTTCTTTGTGGAGCAGACCCTAGTCTCTCTGAAGGTTAAAGAGATACCCAAGGTCACAGCTGGAGACACCAGACCTGATGTAGAGGCCTGAGGTTTTAAGCAGTAAACAATACCCTCTCCTAATAGCACTTACCATGAATGAGCACCTACTGTATGCCTGGCAATGGATTGAGACTTTGATGTACTCTGTTTTTCTCCCAGTGACTCTGGGAGGTAGGTACTTTTATAATTTACTCATTAGTTTTTTGACCACTGTGGCTAGCATGGTTTTCCTACCTATGCAAAGTTCCAAGGACCAGGCTAATGTGATTCATATGAAACAAAAGGCTCAGGGATTAAGAAGAGCAGAGGAAACATAATTGTTTTTATTCACTGGGGCCTAGAATATAATAAAGCTCTTAAAAACATTTGGAGTAGAAGAAAGCACTATCTTACTCTTTTACTTCAAAAGTCCCTATATCTGTTTATTTGGTTGCTGTTTGGGTACTTCTTGTTCACTGCAAACTGCACCTGGGATGAATAAGCTGTTTAGGTGCTTCATCTGCCTGGCAAGTGCAGGGTCCTGAGTTCAATCCCTGATATCACGCGCACACACACACACACACACACACACACACAATTAGCTGATATAGATTGGGAGGGCATTTCACATTTGTTGAATGAGACCTCCTTTTACAGTAGGGAAATGAAAGCTCTGAGATACTATGCAATGTGTCCAAGGCCACCTTTCAAGAGTCAGAGATAGGAATCTAACCGAGGTTTCTGAATCCCTTTTCCCCCTTCTGTCTTCCTGCCAGGGGCTGTGTCCAGGAGGAAAGGGGCTAAGGACAGGAACCTGTGCTGCACTGCCGAGATGGTCCAGGTCAGTCCGTCCTTGCCCCACCACAGGCTGGCATGGCACAGCGAGGCAGAGGGGAGAGGCCTGAGCGATGCCCGCCTGGGATGGGTGCCTCCAGCACTCTCGCTTCTTCTGAGCCAGGAGCGTAACCCTAACCCATTGCCGGTGGCCTCCCTCTTTCCTTCTTCCTGGATACCTTGTTTCACGGGGTAGGGGGTGCGGGATAGGGGTGTGGGGGAGTGTGAGGGGTGTGAATCCAAACTGCTGCACTAAGTGAAAATCTGCAAACAACACCCGCCTCTGCCCTCCCCCGCCAAATCGGCACAAACAGCAAAAACACACACAGAGGAAGGCTGGGCACTGTGGCCACTTCCTGATAAGCAGGAATGTGAGAGCGCAAGGGAGTCACAGATGTGAATTTGTGCGCATGTGTGGGTATGAGGCAGGAGAATTGAGCATGTCTGCGAACACAAGCTTGTTAGAAGTCGGTGCATGCCATGGGGGAGGTAGGTGTGTGTGAGGATGTGTGATAGGAAGTGTCCTCAAGATACAACGAGCTGACGACGGCATAGATGATGCCAGGGAATATGCAGGTGCATGTACGCTTGGGGCAGTGAAACGTGCCTGTGTCCAGCAGTATGAGTGTGTGTGATTTGAGTAGATGAATATACAGATGCGATGTGAGGCTAAGAGAGGCTGAGTGTGTGGATGTGTGCTGGCGAGGGTGTAGGAAGGCGGGTGTCGGATTGGACTGAGGAATGTGGGAAGAGTGTGCGATGTGTGATCGCCCTCCCAACCTGCACACCTTGATAGCTGCACCTTCCTGGAGGTGGGCTGTAGGCAGTGGCGTGGTCTCTTATCGGCTGAGGTGACTGGCTGGGATCCCCTTGACTTAGAGAGGAGAGAGGAGGGGTCTGGAGTATCTCTGATCCCCTTGGTCCAAGTTTGGATGCGCCAAGCTGGAGGGGATGGGGCATATCACCTCAGGGATCCCTCTTTCACCTACCCCATTTTGCTCACTCATCCTCAGTGAGAATTTGTTATACCTACAGTATGCCAGGCTATGCTTTAGGTGGTGGACTTTACATGGACTTTAGGTGACTTACATCATCATAGAGATCTCTCTGGGTCTTTGAGTTTTTCTGTTTGAAATCACTTTGCAGGATGCCAGTGATACAAACACAAATTGTGGCCTCTGCCCTCAAGAAGAAAGGTATGGGGGAGCTTCTAAGACAATGATAGTGACAAGACAATACATGAGTGCTAATCCATTCCCTCTCCATCCCAGCCAAAAACTTCCATTGCACAGTTGGCCTTGGGCTCAGACGTAGGAGATCCTAGATGTGACTAGGCTCTTTAACTATGGAAACATAACACTCCTTCCATAGGCTGAGAGCACTGAGTTAGGTCAATGACCACTCCTGGCACAATGCCTGGCACAGAGCACTCATTACATACACTATGGTGATGATGTTGATATCTTCCTGTCTGAGGGGCTGTTGTGGAAAGACATGCTGCATTTGTGTGCTACAATGTGTCGGATATCGCCTATAGATTTAAATTAGCTTGTATATAATTTATATTAAATTTCTGCCAGCGTTGGGCTGCATCTGATGCTAGTTCTTTATCCATAAGTAGTGACTTCTCCCTTTCCTGGGCAGATTTTTATCAATATCAGTGGGAAGGGAAAATGCCCTAGTGGGAGTCAGCAAGTATGCACAGGAACTAAATATCCTTTTAAGGAGCTTTAGGGCATTTTTATTTTTTATTTTATTATTTTTTATTTTTTTGGTACTGGGGATCGAACTCGGGTCCTTGCACTTGCGAGGCAGGTGGCAGAACCACTGAGCTAATCCCCGGCCTTAGGAGTATTTTTAATCTACACATGGTCCATAATAGTGCACAGAAATATTTTCACAGTGACAAAAAATATTTGCAGTAATTTAGTCTTGTGAGCAAAACTTCCGATTAAATATGAGGAAATGGGTTTCCTGGTTAGCCATGTACTTTCCTGGAACAAGGGACTGTATGAGCAATTGCAGGACGTATTTATTTATTATTTACTTTTAAAGATAGTCTATTAAGACTTAAAAAATGTTCAAACTAGGATCTCAAAATAACTTTGTTTTAAACCAAAAGGAAGATCTTTAAAGACTGGATTTCCATATTGATATATTTTGCCAAGAAAAAAAAAGCAGAAATTTTTACAAATGTGAGAATAGACTATGGTACCTAGGTTCTTGAATTTGATAACTGGAAAGAAATTTTACTAGGCATAGGCAAGGACTTTCTGAACTGAATCCCAGTTGCACAGAAAATAGTACAAGAATCAACAAACAGGATCATATCAAATTTTAAAACTTAATTAAGCAATAGAAACAACCATCAGAATGAAAAGACAACTTACAGAATGGGGAAAAATTCTGCTAGCTATTTCTCTGACAGAGGACTAATATTAGAATATGTAAAGAACTGAAAAAAATTTAAATTTAAATTTAAAGGCCCAATGAATAAAAGGGCAAGTGAAATGAATAGACACTTCAAAGAAGAAGCAAAAATGGCCAATAAATATATGAAGAAATGCTCAATGTTAATGACCATTAGAGAGATGCATATAAAAACAACGCTGAGATTCCACCTTACTCCAGAAAGAATAGTCATTATCAAGAAGCCAAATTATAACAAATGCTGGAGAGGCTGTGGGGGAAAAAAGAACCCTTCTACATTGCAGTACAACCACTTTATAAATTGCTTATGTCAAGCAGCTTTATTGCTAGTAGTAGAAACTAGGAAATGACTACTTCTCAGAGATGTCTTCCAGCTAAAGCTTGGTTTTGGGTCTTTCATCCGTGGCAAGATCCTACCTCTTCAATTTATTGGGGATGAGAATTTGCTGCCTATTTGACCTAGCCCCTGGTTCTTTGCCACTGGCCTGTAGTGTTGTTTATGACCCTTAGGCAATCTCAGATTTGGCACACCAGGAAGAACAATTGATTAAAACAATTATGTCATCTTGGCTAAATTAGTATAGTCAGCAATAACAATAGCATCAAACATAGGCTAGAAAATAAACTGTGGTAACTATTAATTTGCCACCTTTAGCCATACGAATTAGATTTATGGTTATATAACAAAATCTAAAACAAACCAGAAAATATGCCCTCAATATAGCAAATTTACCCTTGCAGGAGAAAATTTAAAAGGGGTTAGGGGAAAAATATAGAAAGAAAAGAAGGAGGAGAAGGAGAAAGAGACATTAGAAGCAAGGCTGGAGGACAAAAAAAAAAAAGATAACATGAACTTTTGGAAACTGGTGAAGTAGACAGGAGGCAAAGAGAGCAGGAACAAATAAAAACAAGAATACAACAGAACCACCACAACAACCACAAAAAAACTAGAAATAACGTTCATACTCATATAAAAATCACAATAAACAAAAACAAAAAAGAAGAAGAAAAAAGCAAAAAATGTCCACTTCAGGGTGAATCTCTGTCGTCACTGGTAGAGTGGACAGACAGAGCATAGATTCATATTGATTAACCCCAGCAAGCCAGCCCACAGTGGGCTAGTGAATAATCCTAGCAAGCCTGTACCTTTAGTTCATCCAAAGTTCTGGTTGATTTCTGGCTGTGAGGCTGGAAACTGAGTTGTTCAGCCTCTAATATTCAGTGTGCCTCCTGCTAGCTTGAGCTTGGCTCCTTGATCTTTGACAATTTGAACTCAGTTCTGCCACACCTTGACACTGGGAATTGCTAGATGGGGCCAGCCTGAAGCTGTTCCGAGTTTCCAGCTCAGTTGGTGCCTCTACAAGATGGCTACTGGCCAATCGCTCTCTCCTGGAGGGCATCTGAACCAGAATAACTCACTGCTGGGTTCACTGCTCTGTTCCACTCCATTTCTCCATGGAGGCCTCTGGGATTGCCAGTAATCACTATGCATCTGCAAATGTGAGTTGCCCCTCCCACACAATAAGTCAGGGATCAAGAAGAAAGCGCTGCCACCTCTTTCTGCATTGAGGTCTCTCTCTTTGCTCTCCCTGTGAGTTTTAATTCTTGGTTCAGATCCTTGCTAGGTCCTGGAGACCTACCTTTCTCCTTCTTCTCTTCCTCACATTGCTATATTCCAGAGTCTGGACACCAAATCTCCTAGTAGAATCACTTTGGAAATCAGTAGGAAGATTCTTCAAAAATCTGAAATTAGAAATTCCATTTGACCTCAGTATTCCCCTTCGCAAAAGAGTTAAAGACATCATATTACAGTGATACATGCATACTCACAGTTCATAACAGCTAAACTTTGGAAATGGCCTATATTTCCATCAATGGATGAATAAAGAAAATGGGGAATTTACATACAGTGGATTATTCCTTTCCATAAAGATAAACTTGAGTCATTTGTAGGAAAGTGGATACACCTTGAAACCATAATGTTAAGTGAAATAAATCAGGCATACAAGATTAAATATCATGTGGATTCTCTTGTATAAGAAACTCAGATTAAAAATAAATAGCAAAAAAAAAAAAGATAGACAATAGGAAATGAGGAGATAGATCTTTTGCAAATGGGAAGGGGACCAAGAGATAGAAGGAGGGATGAAAAAAAGGAATGAAGATGGGTTATGTACCTGTACCAACTCTACTCAAGGAATGTAAACATTACGTACTGCAAACACGTACTCATAAAAAATAAAGGAATCTTGTCCTTACCCAGTGGACTGACTCCATGTTATATCGGGGAAACAGGTTCAGGGAGATGAGTGGTGTGAGTGGTCAGTCCTGCCCAGTAGTCACCAAGTAGGTCTGTGTTCATTTTCCTTCTCTAGTCACAGTTTTCACATTTGCCGGAAGATGCCCAGGCAACCAGGAGGAGAAAAGAAAGAGGAATTCTAGTTCCCTCCATGGCTAGCACATCTCTGCTGTTGGCAGCTCCATCTTTGGGTGGCTCATACCCAACTCTTTTGAGTCTTGCTTTCTCTCTGTACATTTAACCCACTGCAATGTCCCATGGCTCCATCTTCAGATATATCCATATACTGTCCATTTCATGACACTATCATAAAGCTGGGCCAGTCTCTACTCCATACCCTCCTGGTTGGGTTCCTTCTTTCCATACACGCCTCTCTAATCTTTTCTTTTTTTTATTATTTTTTCTTTTATTGAGTTTACTGGTGCATTTTAGGTATACAGTACAATTACATTCATTATTGGGATCTTGTACCTTTACATGACAAGTCTTGCTTCTCATTTTATTCCTTTGTCCCTGCCCTCCCTTCACCCCCTCCTCACCTCCCCATTTACAAACACTTTATTTCCATTTTTTCATTTTCTCATATTTTTTTCTTTTCCCTTATTACCTTTCCCCTACCCTTCCCATTTTCCCTATACCTTTAGCCCTTTTCTTCCTATTTCACATGGTGAATTAGCTCATTAGGATCTTATGTACTATTATAGATTTTCACACCAAAGAAACTATTCAGTATTTACACATGTGTGACTTATTTATTTCACTTAGGAGTATATCCTCAATATGTAACCATTTTCCTATGAATGAATTTAATTTCTCATTCTTTATGGCTGAGTAGTATTCCATTTTATAGAAAAACCACATCTTTATCCAGTCTCCAACTGATGGACAAATGGGCTGTTTCCAAATTTTAGCTATTACAAACTGTGCCACTATAAACATTGTTGCACATATATCACTGTGGTATGATTCTTTTAATTCTTTTGGAAAGCTACCTAGCAGAGGGATGGCTGGGTCAAATGGAACCTCCAGTCCAAGCTCTTTGAGGTATCTCCATATTGATTTCCATAGTGGTTGCACCAGTCTGCACTCCCACCAACAATGGAGAAGGGTTCCTTTCTCCCCACAACCCCGCCAACATTTGTTATTGGGCGATTTCTTGATAGCAGCCATTCTTTGTGGGGTGAGATGGAATCTCAGTATTGTTTTCATCTGTATCTCTGGAATGATTAGTCATGGGGAGCATTTTTTCATGTATTTACTTGCTGCTTTTACTTCTTTATCTCATAAATGTCTGTTCATTTCAGATGCCCATTTTTGAATTGAGTCTTTATATTTGTGAGGGCTGATTGCTTTGAGTTATTTATATATTCTAGATAATAATCCCTTGTTTGAGGAGCAGCTGGTAAAAGTTTTTCCCATGTTGTAGGTTGTCTCTTAGTTCTGATGATGGTTTCTTTTGCAGTGCAGAAGCTTTTTAATAAGATGAGATCCCAGTTGTTGATTCTTTCTGCTAGTTCCCATGCTACTGAGGATTTATTCATAGTCTTTTCCTATGTCAATGTCGTCAAGAGTTCTGCCTAACTTATCTTCAAGCAAGTTTAGTGTTTCTGTTTTAATATTTAGATCTTTAATCCACTTGGATTTTAATTTAGTGCATGGTGAAAGATAAGGGTCTAGTTTTAATCTTTGGCAGGTTGAGATCCAGTTTTTCCAACACCATTTCTTAAAGAGGCTATCTTTCCTCCAGTGGGGATGGTCAGCTCTTTTGTCAAAAATGAGGTAGCTGAGTACATCTGGAGTTGTTTTTGTGTCTTCCAATCTATTCCACTGATCCTCAGGTCTGTTTCTTTGCCAGTACCATGCTGTTTTTATCACAGTGGCTTTGTAGTATAGTTTCAAATTGGGAATTGTTATAACTGCTGCCATGTATCTGTTGTCTAGGATGGCTTTTGCTATTCTAGATCTCTTATGGTTCCAAATGAATTTTTGGATTCTTTTTTCTAGTTCTGTGAAATAGAGTGTTGGAATTTCCATTGGCATTGCATTGAATCTGTATATCAATTTTGGTAGTATGGCCATTTTCACTATGTTGATTCTTCCTACCCAGGAGCAGGGGATATCTTTCCCTTTTCTTATATCCTCTTTGATCTCTTTTTTCAGAGTGCTGTAGTTTTCACTGTAGAGATCTTTTGCTTCTTTTGTTAGATTGACTCCTAGATACTTCATTTTTTGGGGATGCTATTGTGAAAGGAATTGTTTCCCTTATTTCTCTCTCAGTGAGTCTGGTATTTGTGTAAAAGAAGGCTATTGATTTTTGGGTGTTCACCTTGTATCCAGCTATTCTGCTAAAAGTGTCAACTAAGTCTAGAAGTCTTTTGGTAGAGTTTTTTGGGTCTTCAATGTAGAGTATCATATCATCAGCAAAGAATGACAGTTTAACTTCTTCCTTTCCTATCTTTATTGCTTTAATTTCTTTCTGTTGTCTAATTGCTGTGGCTAATGTTTCCAGAACTATATCAAAGAGGAGTGGTGAAAGTGGGCATTCTTGTCTTGTTCCTAATTTTAATGTGAAGGTTTTCAGTTTTTCGCCATTTAATATGATGTTGGCTGTTGGTTTTTCATAGATAACCTTTATTAAGTTGAGATATAGACCATCTATTCCAATTTTTTGCAGGGTTCTTTATCATGAATGGGTGTTGAGTTTTGTCAAATGCTTTTTCTGCATCTATCAAGAGGATCATATGATTTTTGTCCTTGACTTTATTAATATAGTGTATATATTTATTGACTTACATATGTTGAACCATCCTTGCATCCCTGGAATAAACCCATCTTGGTCAGGATGTATGATCTTCTTGATGATCCTCTGTATTCTGTTTGCTAGTATCTTATTAGGGATTTTTGCATCTATATTCATTAAGGAGATTGGCCTGTAGTTCTCTTTTTTATTTGCATCTTTCCCGGGTTTGGGAATCAAAGTGATACTTGCTTCCAAGAATGAGTTTGGAAGTATTGCTTCCCTTTTAATTTCATTGAAAAGTTTGAAGAGTAATGGCAGTAGTTCTTCCCTAAATGTCTTGTAAAATTCAGCAGTGAATCCATCAGAGCCTGGGCTTTTCTTTTTTGGTAAATTTTTAATTACATTTTCAATTTCACTGATTGTATTTGGGGTGTTTAAAATGTTTTTAACCTTCTTTGTTCAACTTTGGTAATTCATAATTATCTAGAAATCTGTCCATTTCTTCTGTGTTTTCCATTTTGTTAGAGTACAGGTTCTCAAAGTAGGTATTGATTATCTTCTGGATTTCTGTTGGATGTGTTGGGACTTCACCTTTCCTTTTTCATTCCTAAATGCTTGGATCTGAGCCTTTTCTTTCTTTCTTTCTTTCTTTCTTTTTTGATAAGATTAGCTAAGGGTTTATCAATTTGATTTATTCTTTCAAAAAACCAACTCTTTGATTCATTTATGTTTTGTATTGTTTTCTTAGTTTCCATTGCATTAATTTCTGCTCTTACCTTTATAATTTCATCTCTTGTTTGAGCTTGGGGTTTTTCTTGCTCTTATTTTTCTAGTAGTCTAATATTCATCATTAGGTTGTTTATTTGAGCTCGCTCTGTTTTCCTAATGTGGACATTCAGTGCTATGAATTTTCCATGTAGAACTGTTTTCATTGTGTCCCATAGATTCCTGTATGTTGTATTGGCATTTTCATTTATTTGTAAAAACTGTCTGACTTCTTTAATTTCCTCTGTGATCCATTGATTGTTCAGGAGAGTGTTGTTCAATTTCCATGTGTTTGTGAAGTTCCTATGATTTCTTGTGCTATTCATCTCCAGATTGATTGCACTATGATCTGATAATATACAGGGGATAACTTCAATTCTTTTGCATTTATTCAAACATGTTCTGTAAGCTAGTATGTGATCTATCTTGGAGAATTACCCATGTGCAGCTGAAAAGAATGTATATTCTGCTTTTGTGGGGTGAAACACTCTATAGATGTCTATTAACTCCATGTGTTCAAAAGCTTGGTTCAGTTCTAGTATTTCATTGTTGATTTTTTGCCTAGATGATCTGTCTATTTGTGAAAGTGGAGTATTTAGATCCCCCACTACAATTGTATTAGTGCTTTTTTGGTTTTTCATGTTTCTTAATATTTCTTCTATATAGTTGGGGGCATTAATATTTGATGCATATATGTTTATGATTGTCATCTCTTCCTCTTGAATTGTTCCATTTACAAGGATGTAGTGGCCTTCTTTGTCTCTTTTAATCAGTTTTGGTTTGAAATTTACTTTGTGAGTAAGATTGCTACCCCTGATTTTTTCTGGGCTCCTGTCACATGGAGAATTGTTTTCCATCCTTTCATTTTCAGTCTAAAGGCTTCTTTTTGCACTCGGTGTGTTCCTTGCATACAACATGATGTTGGATTTTGTTTCTTAATCCATTCTGCCAGTCTATTTCTCTTGATTGGTGAGTTGAGGCCATTGACATTGATGGTTATAACTGATATGTACTCATTTATTATTGTCACGTTATTGTCCTTTTGTTTACTCTTTTTACTTTTCCCTTCTCTCCTTTTAGTTTCTTGCCTTGCCTATTTGATTTGGTCTGTTGGGCCTCATGGTATTGTGAACTTCATTGTCTTTTTCTAGGATATTGTTTAGAATTCCTTGTAGTGCTAGCTTGGTATTCATGAAGTTTCTCAGGTGTTCTTTGTCATGGAAGTATCTTATTTCCCCATCCATTTTGAAAGAGAGTTTTGCAGGATACATCAGTCTAGGTTGGAGGTTGTTTTCTTTTAGGACTTGAAATACCTAACTCCAGGCTTTCCTTGGCCTGAGGGTTTGTATTGAAAAGTCTGGTGTGATTCTGATGGGCTTTCCTTTGCATGTGATTTGTTTCTTTTGTCTTACTGCTTGTAGTGTTTTGTCCTTCTGTTGGGTTTCTGAGATCTTGATTATTGTATGTCTAGGTGTAGATTTTTTTTTTTTATTGTAGCTAGTTGGAGTCCTATATACCTCACTTATCAGTATGTCAAGTTCTTCCCTTCTGTTTGGGAAGTTTTCTGTCATTAATTCTGTGAACAGCTTTTTTAAGTCATTTGTATTTTCTCCTGCTACTTCATGGATTCTTATCAGTCTTATGTTATTCTTCTTTGCATCATCTAGGAGTTGTTGGATCCGTTTCTCATGATCCCCTACTGTTTTTAAGAGACCTCTCTTTTCACAATCACTGACTGCAATCCTATCTTTTATATGTAAAATTCTATCTTCTCAATCTTTTATTCTGTTGCATACACTTTCAATCGAGCTTTTAATCTCATGAATATCTGTTTGAATCTGTTTTATGGATTCCATTTCTTTCCTCTGATTGGCATTCATTGTTTCCATTTCTTTCTTATGTCATTTCTTTTTTTGTCATTTTCTGTTCTAAAGTCTTGAATCATGACTTCCATTTTGCTCACCATCTCTATGGTTATCTGGCAAATTATTTCTGTTTTGAATTTTTCTAGAGCCTGATTGATCTGTTCTGTTACCTCCTGTGCTTTGAGTTCACTATCAGACTGTGCTGGTTCACTATCAGACTTTTCATCCTCATTTGCCCTACTGTTTGCCATTGGTGAACTGGAAGTCTGTCTTTGTGTCTTGCTTAAGTGTTTTCTCATTTTTATTTTTGTTGTCAGGCTGTTCTTTGTTTAATCTCTGACTTATCACCCAAATCTTCCTGATATAGTTGTGCCCTAGCTTCAGGGTCTCTAACGACCCACCGACATTCTCATCTTCATAACATCAGAGAAAACAGTTCATCAAATCAACCACAAGCCTTTATCCCGACTGATACAATCAGCAACACAATATGATCAAGCACAACTTGGAAACTGACCACCTGTGGTAGTCACTAGTCTATCACCCTTAAACCATGTGAATTAAATTGAAATCAAGAAGCAGTCCAAAACATGTCTGCAGTGAACAAACTTTTCAACATAGTATATTTACCATTTAGGATGGGATCTCAGACAGAGCTATGATGAGAATAGTAGATAAGTAACAGTATTGGAAAAGGTTTCAAGTGAAGCCAGAGGATATAGAATGACCACACAATCTTCAGGAAACTGTTAAATTCTAAAAGGATAGACAGAGTAGAAGTATAAGAAGAATATATCCCTTTAACAGTAATATGGGCCCACTCTCCCTTGAAACCACTGACCCCTGTGTGTGGTAGAATGACAGAAGAAAAGAAAAAAGAAAAAATGATAAAAGAGAAATCTGAGTTAGGGCAGGAGCAGAAACAGAAAGGGAGATGAAGGATAATATGATGGAGCAAGAGAC
This sequence comes from Fukomys damarensis, assembly GCF_012274545.1. Lineage (NCBI taxonomy): Eukaryota > Metazoa > Chordata > Mammalia > Rodentia > Bathyergidae > Fukomys > Fukomys damarensis. Next base: position 40,444,141 of record NW_022900947.1, on the reverse strand, counting down.
TGAGTTGTAGAAAGAGGACAGAAAAAAGAAAGAATTTGCAGAGTGGAATGAGGAAAAGAAAGGAAAAAAAATGGTTTTGAAGGGCCTCTTTCAGATTATATCTCTGCTGTTATAATAAACCACATGTGCAGCCATGTGCAGAACCAAGACCCCTGATCTCAGCTAGCGGGTGTCAGAACCCCTCAATGCAGACTGACCTTAGGCTGCAAGGCCCAGATTGAGTTCCCCGACCTCCTGAACGGTTGAACTCCACACAGTTCTACTACTGGTTTCCCATGTCCTTTCTTTAAATATTTTCAAAGTTGCAAACTCAGGAAAATACCCTTTATGACCACCTCTGCCTCTACTGAGTGGGTCCAAAGACTGGCCAAATCAGGAGGTCTGAGAGTGCGGGATGGAGGGGGATACCTTCCCGGTGCTGGAGCCGTGGCGGCAGCTCGGCAGGGGAGGGCCACCTCTGCAATCTTTTCTCTAGCCATTGGCCAGCAGGATCCTTTCCAAACAAGTCAGCCAGAACCATAGAATTTGCAGTGGTCCAGAGGCCTGCCATGATCAGCTGTGGCTCTCTGACCCCTCTAACTATAGGCCTACTCATTCCTCAGCTTTTCTTGTTGGTCTGGCACTCCTGTTTACCAAGAACTTTCCCCTTCAGGCCCACTTGTATTGCTTCCTCACCTGCAGGTCTTCCCTCCAACATTATTTTCTCTATCTTTAAATTATCAAAGTTCCTACTGTACCACTATGCTCCAGCCTCCTTATCACGCTGTCTTTTTTCTTCCCATAATAAATACCACTTTTCAAGATACTATCTGATGTGCTCAGTTTATGTTTATTGTCTGGATCTGTCTGCCAGAAGGAAAGCTCCTTGCAAGAGATGCGTGTCCCCTAGGGCCACAGAGAACAGTGTCAGCATGGTGGGTGCTCAGTCAATACTGTATGCAGGGTTGAAAGAAGAATGTTGAGATTCTAGTTAGATGCCCAACTACCATCCTGTCTCCTCTGGACAGGACTGAGAGCTTACAAAGTCTCTTGACTGTCCTGTCTCTAGATTTGCACAATTATATAAGCTAAATGGCACATTTTAAAAACTGTTAGTTTCATAATGAAGTACTGAGAGATTGAAGGATTTGTCCCAGTCAGGTTCAGAAGCAGATACTGAATCAGTGAGAGATAAGTTCTCTGCTTCTAGACTAAATGAAGAGAACAAAAGAGTTCCTGCTTCCTTGGTGAGCCTTCCAAAGCCTGGCTCTGGGAGTAGTCTGGATCCTCTCTCCAGCATCTCCCTGATGTACTATTTAGCTGTTTAAGCCCCTGCTAAATGGGTGGTGCTTGGGTCACACAGCACAATGAGCATATCCTCTTGTTTTTGTAATTCATGCAAGTTTGAAAACAAGAGATATTGTCTTGCTTTCTAGAGCTCATTTAGAGTCTGGCTTGAATCTTGACTTGGCTGGGTGCCCTTATCTGACCGCTCTGGGCAAAGTAACAATCCGCCTTCATCAGGGTATGACTGTTCCTTCCTCATCTTTGGGTTCTCTGTCAGTTCCTCAGATTAACTGATGAGCTCATTGACTGCAAACTGACTGAGCAAGACAGTGTTCTTAATTCTCTAGGCACACAGAGCACCATTGTCTTCCACAGTCACTTGGGATAATTGGCATCCTCTTATGAGATCATTGGTATCTCAATAATCCTTAATAAGTTGTTGTCAGAGCAAGAATTTATTGTAATAAGACACAAAAGTAGTTTTAAAAAGTCAACCTGGTGTGGTAGTGTACACCTGTAACACTAGTACCAAGGGAGGCTGAGGCAGGAGGATTATAAGGTTGAGTTCCACCTGGGCAACTAAGATCTTATTTCAGAAGTTTTTTTTTTAAAGGCTAGGAATATAGCTCAATGGTAGAGTGCCTCTCAGTTCAATTTCCAGTGCTGAAGTCAGTCAATCAATCATAATGTAATTCAGAAGGTAGTTGTAAATATAAAATAATCAATTCTGAAGAAATCTTTAAACATAATACTTTTCCCTCAAGGATATTCACATGTATCAAAATAAATGTCACTTTTTTGTTATCATTCAAATGAAATATATGTGGGTTTTTTTGTTTGTTTGTTTTTGTTTTCGTTTTTTGTCACACTGCCAATTCAACCCAAGCCCTTAATTCATGCAAGGCAAGCACTCTACCACTTAGTCCTAGCCCTGCCCAAATTGTTACTTATTTATGTGAGTGGGGATATGTAGTATTGAAACATTTTGAGAGAAGATAATGAAAGGAACAATTTAGTTGTTTAACATAATATTAATTCAATGTTTAGTTATTCACTGGTTATCTCCATGCCATCTCCAGTTGGAACTTCATACATGTCTCAGTTATACACTGGTTTTCTGTTTTATGTCCTTGAACACAGCAGAGATAATGATAATGAATGTAAAAGGCATAGCTCAGAAAGGAGTAATGCTAACTAAAGTACATTACTGCTGCTCTTGAAAGGACCTTTTAACGCGTGTTCTTCCTTTCCCTCCCCTTCCCTTTTCCCTCCTCCCCTTTCTTTCCCTGCCCTCCCTTCTCCTCTTTCTTCTTTTCCTTCCTCTTCCCTCTCTCCTAAAGAACAGACAAGTTAGTGATGTTCCAAACAAAGGGACTAATAATAATCACAATGCCATTCATATTGGTCAGAGAATGACTGACCCACATAGAACTATAAGTGTATTTAGTTGTCAACAAAAGGCAAAATGTGTCAAAATAATAGGTACTTTTAAAATATAAGGCCCAAGTCATATTGTCAAAAGTACTTCTGGAAATAGAAGACAGTTGTTACTGAAATCCACTTCAATTTATTTCAAAATTTTATTTATTTATCATTTTTATTGTTTTTGGCAGTACAGGGAGTTGAACCCAGGGCTTTTCCAATGAACTGCATCCATAGCCCCTTTTTTTAAAAAAATATTTTGAGACAGTGTCTTACTAAATTACCCAGGCAGAACTCAAAGTTCTGATACTATTGCCTCAGCCTCCCAAAGCACTGGGATTACAGGTGTGCACCATGGTGCCAAGCTATTTTGATTTTCTGAGACAGGTTTGTTGTTTTTTTTTCAAACTTGTATGGCCCAGACTGGCCTCAAACTCATGATCCTCCTGCCTTAGCCTCCTGAGTGCTGAGATTATAGGTATGTACCACCATATCTGTCTTCAGTACATCCTCATTTGCCATTACTTATGACAGTAAGGGCTGCAGCAACAAAGATGACTAGAACTTAACCACGGCCATCCATGAATTCTAATTGATGTGATTCTCATGATAGTGAAATATAACTATCTGTGAAAGAGACAGCTGTTCTTTCTTCCTGCTGGTATCAGGGATGCTGAAACTGGGCCTTGAACTATTCACAAGAGATGTTCAAATTAAAGACAACAAAATCAACAGGGAAGAGAATTCTAGGCCAAAGGTTGGTTAGTGAGCACACAGGCCAGGGGATGAATGTGCATTCTGTGGATGGAGGTAGAATAGCTGCCCACCTGAGAGAAAAGCAGTGGGGGCTACTTAGTATCAAGAAAACAATAATGTGAGTTCAATGTGGAGAGTATAAAGAATCTCTATATTAAATGGATGACATTTGAAGGATGCTTAGGAAAATGCTGCTATGATTACAGATGCTTGTTAGCTTACAGTGGGGTTCATTCCCCCAAAAACCCATCATCAACTGGAAATATTGAAAGTAAAAAATACATTTAGCATTGTTGTCTTACTGAGCATCCTAATGAGCAACATGGCAAAAGCAAGAGCATGGCTGATTCCCCTGGTGAAGGTATAGCTGACTGGAAGCCGTGGCTTGCTGTTGCTGCCCAGGGCCATGTAAGGGTATTGTACTCCGTGCTGTTAGCTTGGGAAGAAATTAAAATTCACAATATAGCTTCTACTGAATATGTGTCACGTTTTCACCATTGTAAATTAAAAAATGGTAAATCAAACCATTATAAGTTGGGGATCACATGTATATTGTAATCATTGCAAAGGATGGATTGGAAGATGGAAACCAGAGAGAGCACAAAAGTCAGACTTGAGAAGCCGAGGTTCCACTAGTAGTTCTGGAGGAATGGAAATGAGAAGATCAGTCCAAGAGTCTATTGGAAGATAGGTGGGCTGTGGCTACTAATTAGATGGCCTGGGGTACAGAAAAAGAGTTGCTGGGGCCCCCGGTCTCTGGCTCAGGTATCTATGTTGTGGATGACACTGCTGACAAATATAATGGTTGTAGATAGAAAATAAGCATTTTTTTGTTTCTAATGGGATTGTGGAGATAGTGAGTGGGTAGGAGAGGAAGAAGTGCTATATTTGGCTTAAAACATTTTGAATTTGGAGAACAGCCATAGAAAGTTTTTTTTTTATATATATATAGCTACTAAAAATATAGATCTGAGCCAGGCATGGTGGTTCATGCCTGTAAACCCAGCTCTTGGGGGGCTGAGGCAGGAGGATCACCATGAGTTTGAATCTATCCTGGGCTACACAGTGACTTCAAGACCAACCTGAACTACAAACTGAGACTGTCTCCAAACCAAACAAAAAAGGAAAAAAAGAAAAGGATAGAATGTAGATATGACCTTATCTGAAAAATGGAGATTGGAAAAAAAAAAAAAACAGCAGCTGCCTCTTTTATCTAAGCTATATTATAATATTTGAAATAGAGATAAAATAAAAATGAGTTTGCCCAGGTTTTAGGTGATGGTTAGGATGATGCTCAGGAAAGGGTTCAAAGTCATTTTAGTTCAGAGCTTCAGAGTGGGGGTACATACTCTGTAAAATATTTATTAAAAACCGAGTCTGTTCCAGTCTCATCTCCCTGCTTTCAGAAACTGTATGATATTTTTGATGGGTCTGTCTAGAGGTCATTGATTAATTGCCATGTAATAATGGGACTAAAATATATCTGAGATGCCAAATCAAGGTTGTAAGGACAAATGTGAGATTGGAGTTACAGATAGCTTCCTTGGCCAGGTGCCTGGGAAATTGGCCTGGGACCTCTTCCCTCATCTATCCCATAGAAACAGAGTAGGATATCCTGATACAATATTCAGATTCCCTGCCATCTTAGTTTTCCCAAGGCTTTCCTTTTCCATGGAGAGGCCTTGAACATTTTTTGACCAAGTCAGGTTTCTATCCACAGGTAGGGCCTGTTGACACTTTAATATGCCAGGGATCCCCAGAGAGGAACACCCAGATGTTTAGGGCCTGGCCCTGGCTTATTACTATGGGTGTTGCTCAGACTTCCAGGCTGAGTCAGAACCCTAAGAGCCTGATGCAGGTCACAGGATGTTTGTGCTTTCTGAAGTGCTTGCAAATTGGTTTGTCATCTTCACCTCCAGAAAGAAGATTGCTCACCTTTGTGATCTCACGTAGATGGAAAAAGGAGGGAGAAATGGCAAACCAACAGGCAAAATTATATACAGCATTTGTAATTATCAACAGCTACAGCCATTAATTTTTCATCAGTCACCTCACAGCCTATCTAACTACTCTCATCTTATTACATTTTGGATCACCCCTCTACTTCACCTAGGTGGGCCTCTCTTTAGTCCGTAGAACACAGTGCTCTCTTACCACTAACCTCTTTCTCCACTGACAGTGCCTCTATTCTTTTCTCACTCATCCATTTTTAATCTCTAAAGTGCTACTCAGAATCATAGCTTTTCCACAAACATTTTTTCTTCCAAATACTAAAAACTCAAAGCATCCCAAATCTCCTCATGTTTCCATACATGACAACTTTAAGTTTTATTTCTCCATAGTATATTTGGGGTATGACTTTTTTATTTACTCATCGCGGTGTAAAGGACTATGCATTCCTGGGATGTACCTTTAATCTTTCCGTAGGAATCTCTTACACAGCAGCTCTCATCATCGCCTAGAGAGATGGTTGAGTTGAACAGGCCATTTGGCTGTCTAATTAAAGTTTCTTAGATGGTGAGAAGAGTAACCATCAGTCATTGTCTGCTGTGCCAAACACTGTTCCAAGCATTTTGATACATTTTTACACTTGATTGTCATAATAAAATGTGGGAAGGGTATCATATCTTAATTTTATAGATAAGGAAATAGAGGTTCAAAAAGGTCATTTATCTGAGGTCTTAGTAAGTAGCAGAACCTGTATTCAAACTGATGTCTCTCTTTTTCTAGCTTTCTTGAGGCATAATTGACAAATATTGTATATACTCAAAGAACATATATTAGTTCATTTTCTGTTGCTATACTAAAATACGTGAGACTGAGTAAAAGAAAAGAGATTTAACTGACTCACAGTTTTGGAGGCTGTAAGTCAAACAGTAGGGCATCTAAGCTGTTTGGCCTTTGGTGAAGACCCCCCTCAATGTGTCACAACATAGGGGAAAGTGGAAGGAGAACCAGCCAAGTGCAGAAGGGTGGCCTCATGTGTAACATCCTGCTCTCTGGAGAACTAACCAGAGTTCTACTTGAATTACATTAATTGTCTTATTTACATTAATGATCTTCTAAGGGTGGCACCCCAATGACCTCCCACTAAGTCCCACCTCTTAAAAGCTCACCACCTCAATATCATCATTTAGACTAAGATGCCAGTATATGACCCTTTGAGAAACATATCCAAACTACAGTGTACATGTGATTTGATATATGATTGCTACAGTCAAGCTGATTAACACATCTGTCACTTCACAGGAGTTTCTTTGTACTTTTTTTGTGTGTGTGTGATACTGGGGATTGAACCTAAGCATGCATCACCACACCTGGCCCTAATTTTTTATTTTGAGGTAGAGTCTTGCTGAGATTTCCAGAATGGCCTTGAACTTGTGATCCTTCTGCCTTAGCCTCCTGAGTAGCAGTGATTACAGATATGCACCACCATGCTTGGATAATCTAAACAGTACTTGCCTTGCTTGGTTTATTTCACTTACCATAATATCTTCCAGATTTACCCATGTTGCAAATGACAAAATTTTCTGCTTTTTAAAGTATTCATGATTATATAAATTGCATTTTCTTTATCTATTCATTCACTGATGGATGCTTATGTTGGTTCCTTATCTTTCTATTATGAATAATGCTTCAGTGAGCACAGAAGTGCAGATATTTGTTGAAGTTACTGATTTCATTTCTTTTGTATATAGATACTCAAGGTGAGATTTCTGGGTAATATACTATTTCTCTTTTTGATTTTTTTTTCTTTTTCTTACCGGGGATTGAACTTAGCACCTCATGCTTGCCAAGCAGGCACTGTGTTACTGAGCTAAATCCCTGGCCCTCTCTTTTTAATTTTAAAAAGGAAGCTCTATACTATTTTCCAAAATGGCTGTACTAATCTACATTCCCACCAACACACCATACAAACCAGGTTCTCTCTTCTCCTCTTGTTGCTAACAATCGTCTCTTGTCTTTTTGATAATATTCATTCTAACAAGGTGAGGTGATATGTCATTGTGGTTTTGATTTACAGTTTCCTGATAACCACCTGTTAGCCATTTGTCAGCCTACTTAAAAAAATGTCTATTAGGGTTTTTTTTGTTGTTTTGTTTTGTTTTTTGTCCAATTTTAAATCAGGTGTTTTTTTAAAAAATGATTGAATTGTATTAGTTCTTTATATATTTTGTATATTAACCTATTATCAAATATTGTTTCTTAATACATTTTTCCCATTCCATAGGTTGTCTTTTCATTTTGTTATTCCCTTTGCCTGGCAGAAGCTTTCTAGTTTGATAGACTGCTTGTTTATTTTTGTTTTTTATTTTTTTATTTTTTTATTTTTATTTTTTTTAATTTTATTAAGTTTATTGGTACATTTTAAGGATACAGTTACATTCATTGTTGGGATCATGTACCTCTACATGGCAAGTCTTGATTCTCATTTTTTCCCCTTACCTCTGCCCTCCCTTCACCCCCTCCTCCCCTCCCCATCTACAAACACTTTATTTTCATCTTTTCATTCTCTCACATTTTTTTCTTTTCCCTTTTTGTTCTTCCCCTACGCATCACACCTTCCCTACACCTTTAGCTCCTTTCTTCAAATTTCTAAATGTCAGTAATCTTATTAGAATCTTATGCATTGTTGCAGATTATTCACACCAGGGTGTTTTTTACTTTTATCACATACACTTTTAGTGTCACATTCACTAGATCTTAGCCAAAAGGATGAGAAGTGATTAGTGTCATATTCAAAAGACTCATTGCTAAGACCAATGTCAAGGAGGCTTTTCTCTACATTTTCCTTTCAGGAGTTTCATGATTTTAGGTTTTATGTTTAAGTCTATATTTGGCAGTGCTCTGTCACTATGACAAAATACTTGAGGTAAGAAACTTATACAAAGTTTTAGCTCAAAGGTTTGGAGATTTCAGACCATGATCACTTGCCTGTTGCTTTGGGATCACCTCATGGTGTGAGTGCACACATGCATATGAGCCCTTCAGCTCATGGCCGGGAAGCAAAAGATCAAGAAAAAGCAAAAGAGAAGTGAAATTACTTCAAGGGCATGCCCCCAATGACCTAAAGGTCTTCTAATAAGCCTCACTTTTTAGTATCCAAAGCTGTTAATGCACCACGCTGAGGACTGAGCCTTTAACATATAAGCCTTAGGGGGATATTGAACATCCAAACTATAACAAAGTAGACCATTAGACCATTGTGAGTTAATTCTTACCTAGAGGGTAAACCGAGGGTCCATTGCATTCTTTCGCACATAGATACTCAGTTTTCCAGTACCACTTCGTGAAGAGACTTACCTCTCCCCATTGTGTGTTCTTGGTTCCCTTGTCAAAGATTGGCTAATTGTATATGTGTGGGCTGGGGATGTGGGAGAATGCTTATCTAGCATGTACAAGGCCTTGTGTTCAATCCTCAGGGCTGGAAAAAAGAAAACAAAGCAAAAAGCAAAACACAAAAACCCCACAGAAAACCTGATGAATTGCTCTTATGTAGAAATCAACTTCTATAAAACAAATTTTGTCAAGTCAATTAATCTTAGAGCTTCAACACCCAAGGTATTATGTTGGTCCTAGTGATTAATGTTAAACACATATGAAATGCATGAAAGGTTGCAGGCTTTGGGAAGCATCTAGTAAATCTGCACTTGATAGATTTAAAGTTACAATGTTGCCAGATACAGTGATGCATGCCCCTAATCCCAGCATTCAGGAAGCTGAGGCAGGAGACTCACATGAGCAAGTTTGAGGCCACCTTGGGCTACATAGTTCAAGGCCAGTCCGAACTACACTGTGAGACCCTGTCTCAAAAAAAAAAAAAAGTTACTGATGTGTCCTTTGAAGGTGTAATCAACTGTGAATTAATCTGGAGGTCAGGAAACTAAATGCCTCTTACTTGCCAAGAAAACAGACTTGGAAGAACAAAATAATTTTCAGTCAACTTCTTCAGAAATATGATATTGCTATTGTCTTTTTTGCTTTAGTTAATTACAGCATTTGGAAGACATTTGGATATGAACACATAAAAGAATACAATGTCTTTATTTAAAAAAAAATAAGGAAAGCCAGGTGTACTGGAATCTGTATCTGTATGGAATCTAGTTACTCAGAAGGATTAGAGAGGAAGATCACAACTTTGAGGCCAGCCTAGGCAATTTAGTGAGACACTGTCTCAAAATTTTAAAAAATTAGAAAGGCAGGGGTGCAGGGGTGGTGTTGCTCAGCACTCCCTGGGGTTAATCCCCCAGCACTGCAAAAGCAAACAAACAAAAAGATAAGGGAAAAAAGAATCCCCCCACACACCAAAAGCAGAAGTAATATATCAATGTTTACACAGGGCTAAAATATGTTCATTGTAATGTCACATGTCCACCCTTATGATGCCTCAGGGAAGAAAACAGAGAAATATTTTTCCCACTCCATACACTTCAGAGGACTCTAAAGTTAAGGGACTTGCTGAAACACAAATGAACCCAAAGGGCTCTAAGATTCCTGGTGTTTCTTTGGTAAAAGTTTCCACTCAAGGCAGAGACAATAAATAAGAATAGGATAATAAGCTCAATAAGAAAATGAAATTATGATGCCTCAGGGAAGAAAACAGAGAAATATTTTTCCCACTCCATACACTTCAGAGGACTCTAAAGTTAAGGGACTTGCTGAAACACAAATGAACCCAAAGGGCTCTAAGATTCCTGGTGTTTCTTTGGTAAAAGTTTCCACTCAAGGCAGAGACAATAAATAAGAATAGGATAATAAGCTCAATAAGAAAATGAAATTGGCTGGGGATTTAGCTCAGTGGTTCTGCCACCTGCCTCACAAGCACAAGGACCTGAGTTTGATCCCCAGTACCAAAAAAAAAAAAAAAAAAAAAAAAAAAAAAAAAAAAAAAAAAAAAAACAAAAAAAT
>NW_022900947.1:40424923-40433652 GCF_012274545.1 Fukomys damarensis | reverse complement strand
AGACCTGTATGTTAACCCCAAAAAAAAAAAAAAAAAAAAAAAAAAAAAAAAAGAAAAAAAGAAAGAAAATGAAACTAACCATTTTTTTTACTCAGTATAATGAGCAATTGCTGAATGGTTATTTAAAAATTATATCCCCTTACCCTGAAATAGTTAATAATCTCAGGATGATAAAAGGAAACAGTTGACTCAACAGTTGTCCTCATCTGTGTCAGGGAACTAATTATAGTACTCATTCGTAGAGTTGTTGCAATAATTAAATGAGATAATAAACATAAAGAATGATAAGTAGTCACTAAATGTTAATTGTTACTGATGATGTTTTTTGTCAGGGTATATAGAATGCTAGATAAAAAGTAGTGGATATTAATGCTAAATAAAATGTAGGACATTTCATGCTGTATTGTAAACAGCCAACTTTAAATATCATTCTTCAATTCTTTTACCTAAAGGGTGTAGACATGGTTCTAACTCCTTCTTTCCCAGGAATTGCTCACCATAATGGATTACATTCTTAGCACCTACAAAGTCTTACAGAAATACAAAAAGTTCTAGCAGCCACCTCTCCCTTCTAGTCTTTCCCTTTTCCGCTCTGACAAAGCCATATGAGGAGCAGGGGTCCATTCAAACCCACACAGTTTCTGGCAATTTAAGAATGTAGTGCCTGAACTGGAAAGGCCGCCAACTTGACTATTATTTTCTCTGAGAATCAGTTGAACAACTCATATTCTTTCTGAAAGGTTCATTAAGGTGGCCATGTGTGTGTTACCTAAAGGATGGACAGATAATTTATCCAGGGATAAACCTGTAAGAGGTTTCTCCTCAGGAGATGTGCCGTCCAAATGTACTTAAAAGGAAGGTAGTTGTGGCTGATCACACTTAGATGTGATCTCAGTGTGGCCCAAAGGTATCACTCTGATGGACTGTGGTTCTGTTAAGTCCCTATAACATCATCCCCATAGCTGCTATCCTATTGCCAGCCTGAGAATGTTTTATTTAGGGCACATCACACGAGTAGGTGACCATTCATGTTTGCATCTCAGAGCAGCTGATCATTCATGATAACAAGGCTGTTGACCTAAATCGAGGACCATCGGGACCTGTCTACATCCTGTGATGTCAGCATACGGTTCTAGCCTGTCCTGCTTGACTGAAGGCAATTTTAGGATTTGGCAAATGAATTCTCAATCAAAACCTTTTTAGATAATAATCCTGGAAGAACTGAGACTGATGCCAGTGAATTCACAAATATAATGCTTCTTGCATGTTGACTATAATCAGTGCTCAATAATAGAGGTTTTTCTCTATTAGTGAAATAAATTTACAGGCCCTAGGTAGTCCCAGATCCTACACAAGATGTTGTTTTGGTAAATATTATTGCCAAAGGGTCAGGTAGTACTTTCAATTCTCATTGCAAGAGTGATCAAAAATAGAATTTTGATAGTTATATTGAACAGGGCGGTCTAGTCAGATTTAATTCACTCTAATTAGTTTTATGCCATGAGAAAATAGTTTTATAATACTTTTTAATCCTTCATTTGTTTTTGGATTAAAATTAAAATAGGGACAAATTTATTAATCTGAGTTATATTTATCTGTTTTGAGACTTTTTGTTTTCAGTCTTAAAAGAATTCTCATAATTTATTAACTGTTACCCTTACATTTTCCCTATGTGATATTAAATTATATAATCTTAACATTTTTACTGTGTATTTTCTTTACCAGATGTTAATACTTTCCTTTCCAAAAAATTAACTTTTATCCTTACCCTTTGTTTTTTTCTATCTTTTCTATATTTTCTTTTCCCAGAGATACATTTCTTTCCTTTGACCATAATAAGTATTTCTCACTGGAAAACTGTTGAAAATTTAATCAAGCACATGCCATTTTTGAAATTAATATCTAAGGAGATTTCTTTGCACTTACACTTCATAACAGTAGATATAAAAATATTTCTTAAAAAGAGAAAAGATCTTGGTAAAATGATGTATATTTTATCTTCTCTGGGACCTTGGTTAAGTCAACTGTCAAAATCAACTTCCCGATGCAAACTATGCCTAAGAAAATCTAGTCTTGTGAAATGCTTCTAGAAAAAAAGAAAAGGAGGGCAAGTTTTTTAAAGTGTAAATTACTTTCAACTGCAATTAACAAAACTCAATTCAAACTGTTTCAGTAAATAAAGATGTTTGTTGGCTTCACTAATGGTTAAGTCCAGAGACACAATATGATCAGGTTTCCACCGCCATTTCTTTACAATCCTATAGGCTCTGTTTATAGCTGTGTGCCAGATTCTTCCCTCTTTTCTGTGAAATACCCATATAAGATCCAGATCACATTTACCCATCACATTCTTCAGAGCACAAGAAGGGATCAGTGTTCTTGGAATCATCCCATAACGCTGAGATTTGCTCTTATTGGACCTTCTCAAGTCACATACCCTTTACCAAGCTAACTGTCCTGTACAAGATAACATGTACTGATTGATTTAGCCTAGATCCTATGTTCTTCTTTGGAGCCAACATCCCCAGAATGGCAAGGTTAAAACTTAAAAACCTACGAATGCCATTGAAGCAAGAAGAAACCCACTATAAAGAAATTAGAGAAATATTGTCATATACTACCTCTTAATTCAAGCACAGTCTTAAAAATGAGGAAGACTTTGGACCTGGAAAATAAGCATTAAGAAAACACCAGCCTAGTGGTATTTATTATTACTCAAGCTCCATATAAGGAATGGTTAGGACATTCATGCCTTAGGAGAAAAACTCTGTCTGTCTTGCTTTCCACTTTTTCCTAGCATTTTGAAGAGTGGCATAAAGTGAGTATTGAATAAATACTTGTTGATTAATGAAACACTGTTTGATAATAAAGTACCTTTTATCTGAGCATCAGCAAACTTTGGTTGCAAAAGGAGAGAGAATCCATAAAACACTAAATGTGCCTCTTCTGTGAAAACAGGCAGGAGGGGAAGTGATAAAACCCTAGAACTCAGGTTTTAAAAAGAGATTGAAACATACTAGTTGATGAAAGTAGAAGAGAAATAAATTTGAAAGTAAGCATAGAAAGAAAATGAGATGAAAAAATATTAGGGGCAACTTTTCTTCTGAACTGTGTAGTGGCTAAACTCAATCAAGTCAGAAGACCAGCATGATTATTATTCTTAAATCCAACTTTTGGCCTTTGTATATAGTTCATTGGTAGAATACTTGCTCAAGGCTCTGAGTTTGATCTCCAGCACCAACAAACAAATCAAAAATAAACATTTATTTATTTAGTTTATTTATTTTCTGAGTCTTGCTGTGTAGTTAGGCTGGCCTTGAACTCACTATTTAGTACAGGCTGGCCTCAAACTTACAGTGATCTTCCTGCCTCAATCTCCTGTGCTGAGAGTATAAGTGTGTACCACACCTGTTTTATTTGTTTAAATTAATAGTACTGGAAACAGAATCTAGAGCTTTGTACATGCTAGGCAAATGATTGCCACTGAATTACATGCCTAGCTCATAAGCATGTATTACTTCTGACAGTTTTTATAGGTTGGGAATCAATGAGTGGCTTAGAGTGGTTTGGCAGAGGTCCTCTGTGAGCTTGTAATAGAGATGTCAGGTGGGGTTGCGGTCACCAGTTTTGCCTATGATGGAGCATCTGACTTGGGCTGGCTCAAGTGAGTGACAGACAGGAGGCCTCAGGCCCATTCCTGGGGGTTTCTACCAGGCTCCTGGAGTATTTTCAGGAGGCGGGGTTGGCTCTCCTAAAATGATTTAAATCAGTTGGAAGCAGTTATGTCTTTTATTTTGTTTGTTACTTGTTTATATTTTTTGAGATAGGGTCTTGCTAACTAATCCATACAGGATTAGTTCATATTTAGTTCAGATTTGCAGTGGGAATATCTTTACATCGTTGAAGGTCTATTCAATAGGAGTAGGCTAATTTTGTGTCTCAAAGATTTGAATAAGAACTAAGATGAAGATGTCTTGAATGACTCTTGCATTCCAGAGGATATTCAAGGGCTTGAGAAAAAAATAGCTAACGCCTAGTGTTCTTAAAGAGTCAGGCTAGGGATTTAGCTCAGTGGGTCCGCTGCCTGTTTTGCAAGTACAAGGACCTGAGTTTGATCCCCGGTACCAAAAATCAACCCCAAAAGTTCTAAAGATATTAAAGAATCAAGGCTCCTATGTAGAAAAACAAGATATTTCCATATATGCCTAATATACTATAAACATTTAATGTATTTACTGAGGTGTTCAACCAGGGAAGGAAGTACCACGTGACTTAGCATGATATATAGTTTTGAAGACTAGAAGACTTTGGGACTTTATTTTGGCTTTATGAGCCTGTGATTCTAGGAGTAACTTACAAACTTTTGCAAACTTGTAAGATGGTAGTGAGGAAAACCCAGAATAACTATATTTCATATTTACAGGGTTGGTTTAAATCAGATAGATAATATTTAGCGGGGAGGATGCTGTATGATGGGAGGCTGGACTGCAGGGTTCCCACTTGGGAATTATAAAAGGCCTCTAGTGTGGAGTCACTTCCTCATTTTTACTTTTGGGATGAGTTTCAGGCTTCTTACAAGGGCTGTCAACCTCTCTGACCCCATCTCAAATCTGGCTCTGCCTTCCCTTCTGTGATCCAACCACACTAGCTCCATTTTCTGCCTCATTCAAGCCATCTTCTTTTATGCCTCAGAGACTATAAACAAACTATCTCTACTGTCTGGAACTTTCTCCTCTCTTCTGTCTTCTTCCCCACTGTATACCTTTGCTTAGATCATTAGCTTAAATGTGTTTTCTTCTGAAAAGAAATCCTGAATTCTGAGTGAGTTAAATCTATATACTACTTTTATGGTCCCTTATACTTTTCCACAGGATGGATCACTCATCTAATAGTTATATATTTCTATAAATATCTGTCATCTCTCCTCAGTGGACTTTATGCTCCATGAAGGCAGGGCCTGTGTTCTGTTTACTACCTTAGTGTTAAATCTCTAGTTCCTGGCACATGGGAATCATTCAGAGCATATTTGTTTAATGAACGAATGAATGAGGGAGCAAATTGGAGTTTATATGCTGTTCTGGTCAGCTTGGGCTGCCATTACAAAATAACATAGATTGTGTCTTAGTCTGTTCAGGAAGCTGTAACAAAATACTATAGACTGGATGGCTTAAGAATGACAAACATTTATTTTTCACAGTCCTGTAGGGTAGGAGGTCTAAGATCAAGGGCTTGGCAGATCTGGTGTCTGTCTAGCGCCCACTTCCTTACAGCTGTCTTCTGTGTTCTTATATGTCAGAAAGGAAAAATGAGCTCCGTGGGGCTTCTTTTGCAAGGACATTAATCTCATTCATAAGGGCTGTATTTTCATGTGCCAATCACGTGTCAAAGCCTCCTACTGCTATCACCTTGGGAATTTGAATTATAGCATACAAATTTGTTTTGTTTTGTTTTTGATAAACATTCATTCCATTATAGACAAGGTGGCTTTAACAACAGACATTTCTTCTTATGGTTCTGGAGACTAGCACAACAAATGTCAAGATCTGGCCAATTTGGTTTGTGATAAGGACTTTTCTTGGTTTGTGATAAGGACTTTTCTTGGTTTGTAGTCAGCCATCTGCTGCTCTCTCTCATGGCAAAGAAAGGAATACAGAAAGCTCTTCGCTGTCTCTTCTTATAAGAGTACAATCTCATGCTGAGGCCCTCACCAGAATGATCTCATTTAAATCTAATTAGCTTCCAAAGGCCCCATCTCCAAGGGACGTTATATTGTGGATTAGGTCTTCAAAATATGAATCTGGGGGAAAATACAGCTCAGTTCACAGAACATGTGTTATCTCATTTGATCCTTGATTGATAACCATGATATAGGTTCCACTTGAGGATGAAGAAAAAGCAGCTTAGAAAGTTGAATCTTCCCCAGGCCAGCCAGCTGCATAGTGACAGAACTTGGAGGTTTTCAGATCTAGGAATAATTGCCTTAAAAGCAACTGAAAAATTGCTGCCTCACGAGGCTCTTGATGTATTATCCTACAAGTTTGAGCCATTCGGTTTGAAGGTAAATGTAAAACCATGTGAGGCCGGAGTGTGAAAGGAAGCTCAAATGGAAAGGAGTGTTTATGGGGATACTTTGTTGGGCACAGAATTGCTTCTGAACCTGGAGGGAAAAGGAACTGAAAAACATGGTTTATCCCTATGAGAGATTGGGGGAAGGAGTTCCACAGGAAACTGGTCCCTGGAAGGCTGGGGGTGGAGTTGAGAATTATGATGTCAAGTTTTACAGGGAAATCTTTGACTCTTCCTCACTCACTCATTCCCAGGTACCCTTTTTCTGGCACTGACAGGTTTTTCAGAACAGGAAAAAGAGCCACAAAATGCATACATACATACATACATACAGGCAGTGGGAGTTACAAAGACCTGTAATTGATCTTAGAATGAGAACATTCCTCCTACATAGAACCCATGTTGAAATAAGGGTGAGGTTCTCGTAGTCCTCTAGAACCTAGTTAACTTACAGTGTTCTGGAAATATCACCAGTAATGATATAGCTAAATTCATGGAACTACTTCTCTGAAGTAGGAACTGTGGAAGGTTCTGGAGGTTTAAGGAGCTGTATATGGCTTCCCCTGCCCTTGGGAAGTTGTCAGCTATAGGATGATTAAGATTCTTCTGGGCATCAGCCCCTCATCTTGGCCACTATTTCTATAGAAAGGTGACTTTTTAGCCATAGAACACTGGCTGTGGGCCATACTGGAACAGGCTGACCTTCCTTCCTCTTGTCTTTCTTTTTTCTTCTGTTTGCAGCCACTCCTTTGAGTACAGCCATTGTTCTCCTGGTTCCTGCCAAGAAGGAAATTCAAGAGCTTTTCTATTCAGTGTGTTGGAGTTGATGACCATTAGGGGCCATATGGGCATGCAAGAGTCACATGGCATTTCTGAAACTAAGGACTAAGTTACATCCTCAGACATACCTTACTAAGTTCTAGGAGGAATATTAAATGATTCATTATGTATTTTGTAAACAAAATGTTACATGATACAAAAAATTGGGGTGATCCTCACACATTCATGAGCTGGTGGATCACCTATTGTCACTACATTTACTGTATCTTGGGCCCTCTTTCTAAGCATATCATATATTTCTAAGCCATTTATTTAATCTGTTGCACAGCCTAGTGGGATGGGTACTATTATTGTTTTCCTTTTACGTTTGAGGAAGAAAGTAAAGTGACTTATCCAGCATCACATAGTAAGGGACTGAGCTGAGATTTCAAGGCAGACAGTCTCATTCCAGGAACCACTGTTAATCAGCAGACAGAGCATCCTCCTGTATACTGCATCTGCACCTGATATACCCTTTGAGCACTCAACTGCAAGTTACAACCACGTACCTTAAGGACAGGTAAGTTGCTAGAAGGCAGAGACTGTACTTCATTTACACACACACACACACACACAATGTTCAATGCCTGCCACACAGGTGGAACTCAGTATTTGTTGAAGGAAACACCTCTGGAAAAGTATACAACATATCAAATACACTTACTGTTTTTCCCTCTTTTCTTGGTTAAGTATGCCCATCTTCTTCAACCACTTCCAACAGGGGGTAGTTTGGCATTTCTCACTGTTTTCATTGGCCATCTTCACCCTTCTTCTACTTGTTAACCGCACTTACTTACATGAGGACGATCCATGTAAAGTGATCTTCGAAGGTGTGAACACCTTACCTGGAGACTGATGCTGGTTCGGCAGGACTATCCTTTCCTCCCATAGGGCAGCTCATTACCCAGAGCTCTCTCCTCAGGAGCCCAAGCCTGTCCTTGCGTTATTTGTAGGCCTGTGCAGGTTCTTGACTATAAAACGAAGTGTCCAAGATGACCCTTTGGCATTTATTAAACATATAAGCAAAATCCCTTCCCTCCTTCATTCCTTTTCTTTCCTTCCTTCCTTTCTTTTCTTTTCCTTTCTTTCTTTCTCTTTCTCTTTCTTTCTTTCCTCTTTCTTTCTATGGAAGAAAGGAAACGTTCTCCAAGGGTTTAATGGAATAGATTATATTTGATGAGGGAATTTGGGCGCGAAACTGCTTCTTTTATTCAGGAATCCAGAGAATTTATCACTTTGGTTTTATAGCATCACGGGTGATATTTCTTTTAAGGAAAAAAAATATATACCAGAATCATTGGCCTCACATACTGGACTAAGTTTCATCAGCTGAAGAAAGATGTTTGAATTTGGAGATGTTTCGGAAAATCCTATAGTACAATGGACAGGAATGTCTGCAGTGTGCCTTGCTGGTCTCAAGCTGGGAAAGTACAGACTCCGGTTCTCATCATAGACTGACTAAAACCGAGATTGGGTTGTTAGGTAAACTGGCAATCGCATGCACAATGATTGTCTATTGATTCCAGCCAGGGCTTTTGTTTTCAGTTATTTGTTTGGGTTAGAGATTACTCTGGGGAACGTTGCGTCCCACTGTATACTCCCAGCTGGACTTTGGGTCCCCGCTTTAAACCCGCAAAGGCCACAGCAACCCTGGTGGGGTGATAGTGCACCTCAGCCCAGTCGGCAGACAGAAGTGGAGGAAAGACTGAGGCCGGGGAGAGCGAGAGGCTGCGCGCCCGCTCGCCCTCCCACGCACGCGCCCGCCCTCCCGGGAAGTCTCGCGATGCCAGAGCTGCTCCCGCAGCGGGTGGCTCGGGTGTTGCTGTGGTTGCCTGAGTTGCTGC